>NC_135816.1:72426619-72719498 GCF_964213995.1 Mustelus asterias | reverse complement strand
GGCGCCAGAGTGTGGCGACCATGGGATTTTCACAGTAACTTCATTGCAGCGTTAATGTAAGCCTACTTGTGACACTAATAAATAAACTTTAAAAGAATGGAGACAGTTTGAAAGAGGGTGAGTGAACAGAACAGCTGTTTAGCCTGCAACATACATATATTAGAATTACAAATAAAGTTAAAGTTTATTTATTAGTCACAAGTAAGGCTTATATTAACACTGCAATGAAGTTACTGTGAAATTCCCCTAAGGACATCTATTGGATTGCAAGAATTCAGAGCTCCATATCTGAACTAACTTTTTCACACCAAGGATAGTGGAAATCCTGATTCCTCTTCATTTGCAGCTTTGCAGACTGAGATCGATAAGAGTTTTGTTAGCTAGAGGTGTCAAGAGATATGGAGTGCAGGTAAGTAAAGTTCAGATATAGATCAGCCATGATCTGATTGACAATGTGGAGTGAATGGCTTTCTCCTGTTTCTATGGTTCTGTGTAAAAGATGCAGTTACAGTTAATTAATGTACAGTTTTATTTTATCTTACTGGGGTCTGCAGTTCAATCTCTTTGTGTCAGTAATATATTAAAAAGCTAACTTTGAACAGTTTGGTTTCTTTTAGTGCAGACAGCAGATTTTGGAGCAATAGTAAAGAGTGCTTTGCCATATTGCCAACAATTAAGCGTGCTTTGTGAAGATTAAACTTCCAAGTAACCCTATGCTGCCTCAAAAGACTTTTCATAATTGAACAGCTATGTCCCATCCTGCAATTGAATCATTCCCTTTTCTCACTCTCTCTATTTCAACCCCCTCACCATATGGCACCCAATAAAATATGCTGAGGCTCCATATGGGGACTCGAAAATGTGACCTGTATCCATTTTGATGGACAGATGAGAGGTTTGCTTCTCTCCTGAAGCTTAATTTGGGAGTGTCAGCTGCTGGCACCGTGTAGTTATGGCAACTGCGCTCCCGTAACATATTCCGGCCTTCCTAATTTCTGTGTCAACCACATTTAAACATCAGCGTGACAGGAACGACACCAGCATTGTGTGGCTCCATAAGTGACGATGTCTGATGCAATTAAACCTCCCTCCAGCTTTAGCTAAAGTGATTGTTTGCCGTCTCACTCCAGAAGATCACTTTTAGCTTCTGTTTTTGGAATATTTTACAATGATAATGATTCAAGTATGCCATGAATATCAACAGTGACAGTGTGTGTAACTGGAGCAGCAAGGGCCCAATGCGTAATTACTCTTAAAACATAGATTAGGGTAACCTTTTCATCCACCAGAGCTGCTCCCATTGTCTTGTGTGACTGTTGTTGAGGGTGTGAATCGCACCTATTCACTTAGAGCCATCACTTGCAATTTGGCAAAATGCTTGGCAATTGCACTGTGTTACTTTCCATTGTTGTTTTATTATTACACCCATACTCTACATAAGCAAAGAAAAACGAGGAGATAAAAAGGAAGATATTCCAATATAATGCTTGGCTGCTCACTACTAATTGTTTGTAAGTGGGGAAAATGTTATGGAGGCAAATTAGAGGAGCATTACCAGCAACTGTGTGAGTAGCTGGGCACCAGTCAAAGCTCATTACCAGAGGCACGTGTAACATGTATATCAGTGGAGCCACATTCAGCAGCTTCTCTGCTGAAAGGCAAACCTCTGTCTCTCGCTCTCTCGCTCTTTCGTTCTCTCATTCATGCTCTCTCTTGCTCTCTTTCTCTCACTCCCTTTCTCTCTCTCTTGCTCTCTCATTCATGCTCGCTCTCTCTTGCTCTTTCTCTCACTCCCTCTCTCGCTTGCTCTCCCTCTTGCTCTCTCTTTTCCCACCCTCTTGCTCTCTTTCTCCGCTTCTCGCTCACTCTCTTCCCATCTCACTCTCTGTCTCCCTCTCTGTCTCCCTCTCGCTCTCTCTCGTTTTCTCATCATGCTCTCTCTTGCTCTCTTTCTCTCACTCCCTTTCTCTCTCTCTTGCTCTCTCATTCATGCTCGTTCTTTCTTGCTCTTTCTCTCGCTCCCTCCCTCGCTCGCTCTCCCTCTTACTCTCTCTCTCCCCCCTTCTTGCTCTCTCTCCCCCTCTCGCTCTCTCTCTCCCCCACTCACTCTCTCTCTTCCCATCTCGCTCTCTGACTCCCTCTCGCTCTCCGTCTCCCTCTTGCTCTCTCTCTAACCTCTCGCTCTCTCTCTCGCCCTCTCTCTCCTGCTCGCTGTCACTCTCTCCCACTCGCTCTCGCTCTTTCCCGCCCGCTCTCGCTCTCTCCTGCTCGCTCTCACTCCCTCCCGCTCGCTCTCTCCCGCTTGCTCTGACTCTCGCTCTCCCTCTCCCGCTCGCTCTTCCTTTCCCTCTCCCGCTTGCTCTCCCTCTCGCTCGCTCTTGCTCTCTCCCGCTCACTCTTCCTTTCCCTCTCCCGCTCGCTCTCCCTCTCGCTCGCTCTTGCTCTCTCCCGCTCGCTCTTGCTGTCTCCCGCTTGCTCTCCCTCTCGCTCGCTCTTGCTCTCTCCCGCTCGCTCTCCCTCTCGCTCGCTCTTGCTCTCTCCCGCTCGCTCTTGCTCTCTCCCGCTCACTCTTGCTCTCTCCCGTTCGCTCTTGCTCTCTCCCGCTCACTCTTGCTCTCTCTCGCTCGCTCTTGCTCTCTCCCGCTCGCTCTCCCTCTTGCTCGCTCTTGCTCTCTCCCACTCGCTCTTGCTCTCTCCCGCTCGCTCTCCCTCTCGCTCGCTCTTGCTCTCTCCCGCTCGCTCTTGCTCTCTCCCGCTCACTCTTGCTCTCTCCCGCTCGCTCTTGCTCTCTCCCGCTCACTCTTGCTCTCTCTCGCTCGCTCTTGCTCTCTCCCGCTCGCTCTCCCTCTTGCTCGCTCTTGCTCTCTCCCGCTCACTCTTGCTCTCTCCCGCTCGCTCTCCCTCTTGCTCGCTCTTGCTCTCTCCCGCTCACTCTTGCTCTCTCCCGCTCACTCTTGCTCTCTCCCGCTCACTCTTGCTCTCTCCCGCTCACTCTTGCTCTCTCCTGCTCACTCTTGCTCTCTCCCGCTCACTCTTGCTTTCTTCCGTTCGCTCTTGCTCTCTCCCGCTCGCTCTTGCTCTCTCCCGCTCGCTCTTGCTCTCTCCCGCTCGCTCTTGCTCTCTCCCGCTCGCTCTCGTTCTCTCTCTTGCTCCCTCTTGGCTCTGTCTTGCTTCCTCTTTCACTCTCTTTCTCTTGCACCCTCTTGCTCCCTCTCGCTCTCTCTCTCTCCCCTCTCTGTCTTTTACATGACTCTGCTCTCTCCCTCTTTCTCTTGCTCTCTCAGTCTCTCTCGTTCAATCTCTCAGGCTCTCTCTCGCTCTCTCCCTCGCACCCTCTCATTCTCTCGCTCCCTCTTGCTTTCTCTCTCTCTCCTTTCTCTGTCTTTTACACTGACTCTGCTTGCTCCCTCTTTCTCTTGCTCTCACGCTCTCTCAGTCTCTCTTGTTCAATCTCTCGCTCCCTCTCATTCTCCCTCGCTCCCTCTCGTTCTCCCTCGCTCCCTCTCGTTCTCCCTCGCTCCCTCTCATTCTCTCTCGCTCCCTCTCGTTCTCCCTCGCTCCCTCTCGTTCTCCCTCGCTCCCTCTCATTCTCTCTTGCTCCCTCTCGTTCTCCCTCGCTCCCTCTCGTTCTCCCTCGCTCCCTCTCATTCTCTCTCGCTCCCTCTCGTTCTCCCTCGCTCCCTCTCGTTCTCCCTCACTCCCTCTCATTCTCTCTCACTCCCTCGCTCCCTCTCATTCTCTCTCGCTCCCTCTCGTTCTCCCTCGCTCCCTCTCGTTCTCCCTCGCTCCCTCTCGTTCTCCCTCGCTCCCTCTCGTTCTCTCTCGCTCCCTCTCGTTCTCCCTCGCTCCCTCTCGTTCTCCCTCGCTCCCTCTCGTTCTCCCTCGCTCCCTCTCATTCTCCCTCGCTCCCTCTCGCTCTCTTTCTTGCTTCCTCTCTCTCGTTCTCTCCTTGAACTTAATGTGTGGCTCTTGATGGCACAAGATCCTGTTGATGGCCATTCTCATGAACACTAGTGACCTATTACCCTGACCATAGCCAGGACCAATCACATCCTCTTCTTCCCAATCTATAGGGCGGTGTTCCCAAACTTTATTCCACTGTCACTCCATTTTGAAGCCCATCACGACCCACAGTTTGGGAAGCCCTGTTCTAGGGTATGTGCTTCTCATTAGATGGCAAGCTACCAGGGCTGACATTCCTTACTTACACTCTGTAGTCAATGAACACTGGGGCCAATGCTCTCTGCGCCCTCCCCCCTCAACATTTCCCTTGGCTGGGCTCAGCTGACTCAGTGCAGACAGGGTATTGACTCCATGACCTTTCGTTCAGTCCTTAATGCAAACTTATCAGGAATTGATGTTCCACTTTCTTCAATTTGAGTGACAGAGGCTCTCTCGATCTCTAGTTCTATAGTGATTTTTGCCCAGAGTAAAAGCTGTGGATGTCAGTAAATTAAGCTGGGTGATTTGGTGCTTCTGTGTTAAAGCTATGGAGGTTTAAGTCTTATCTCTGGTGTGCAAGGCCAGCGGTCCACTTGCTGACTCGGATTATCAGAGGCTGATAAGGCAGCACAGTTGTTCAGTTCCAAGAGCAGCTACAAACGAGTATGTGTGCTATTGGGTGATGCCTCTTGAGCAGCCACCAGCCCCTATTGGATGGCCCCCCCCACGCCTTGACTTAGAGCGTTTCGACACAGAAAGAGGCCATTCATCCCATCGTGCCTGTGTCATGTTTCTTCAGCATTTAGCGACAATCACTAAAAAATGTTGACTATCCCAGAATTCACGACAGATAAGTCACCCCAGTAAGAAAGAGCAGCGGAAAATAACTGCACACTCTTTCGGCCCATGAAAAACAACAAAGAAACACACAACAAAAGAGACAGGAAGACACACAATAGATTCTCAGACACGTTTATGTCAATTGCTCTTCGGGTACATCTGGCTCGTGACCAAAAGGCTCTCGCCGAGATTTGTCCAGCATCTGGAGCACTGGGTAACTGTCTGAATGGCTCTTCAACAGCTCTGCACAATGGACAACTCCCCAAGGCCAGATACTGTATGGTGAATGATGTGAAATAAGTGAAGGAAAGACAGCCATGTATTTATGTAGCAATATTTGACACCTTTTGGGGTGGCACGGTAGCACAGTGGTTAGCACTGCTGCTTCACAGCTCCAGGGACCTGGGTTCGATTCCCGGCTTTGGTCACTATCTGTGTGGAGTTTGCACATTCTCCTCGTGTCTGCGTGGGCTTCCTCTGGGTGCTCCGGTTTCCTCCCACAGTCCAAAGATGTGCGGGTTAGGTTGATTGGCCATGCTAAAATTGCCGCTTAGTGTCCTGAGATGCGTAGGTTAGAGGGATTAGTGGGTAAAATATGTAGGGATATGGGGGTAGGGCCTGGGTGGGATTGTGGTCGGTGCAGACTCGATGGGCCGAATGGCCTCTTTCTGTACTGTAGGGTTTTTATGATTCTACCTCAGGGCATCCTAAAAGTGTTCAACAGCCTATAGGAGCATAGGAACAGGAGTAGGTCACACAGACCATCGGGCCTGCTCTACCATTTAATACGATCATGGCTGATTGGACACTTCAATCACTCATTATCCCCATAACCCTTTACCTTATTGTTAATCAAAAATCTATCAATCTCTGTTTTAAACACATTCAGCGACTGAGCTTCCACACACAGCCCTTTGGGCGTGAGGATTCAAAAGATTCACAATCCTCTGTGTAAAGAAATTTCTCCTCATCTTGGTCCTAAGTGACTTCCCCCTTATTTGGAAATTATGTCCCTGGAGCCTCAGTACACCAGTGAAGCTGGCTTCTGGCTGCTCGGGACACCATTGTGCAGGGCGTCCCAATCTCTCAGTGAACTTGGAGACCCCTCCCCCCCTCCGCCACCACGGACATCGGAAACCCCTCCCCCCTCTCCCCATCATTGGCGGCAGGTTCTCCCCCCCTCCCCCCCCCCCCACACCAACACAGGCCACCGGCATCAGGATCCTCCCAATGAGTCTCGTGGTAGACCCCCTACCTTCCCCGCCCCCTGCAACCTAGCCTCCCTCTTGCAGACACTCCCATGCAGAGCCCGCCTTGCAGAGCATCTCCCTGCAAAAGCTCCCGTCATTGTGCATAGCCCCACTCCCACTGAGCCACACATCCCTGGCACTGCTCCTGGCACACTTCTGGTGCCCAACCGAGCACTGCCAGGGTGCCAAATGAGCACTGCCATGGTGCCAGGTGGGCACTGCCAGGCTGGCATTGCCAGGCTAGCACTGACCAGCCATGCCCCTGACCATCCAGGGCTTCAAAGGCCTCCAATTCTCCCAATGTGGCCATGGCGCCTGGTCTCCGCAGACAGAGACCAGCAGTGATTCATGCTGGCGTGAAGATTCCGGGAGGCCAGAAGATGTCATCCCAATCGTGGTCATGGGAAATATATTCAATCCCATGCAAATAGCCGGTGTTGTTGGCAAAGCCGGGCTGGGAGATTGTGTGTGAGGCCAAACCGGTTTTCTCCTGGCACAAAATGGATTTCTGGCCTCACACAATCTTACCAGTTGGCACACCGAACCCACCCATAATGTGGGCTGGTCTGCATCTTAACTTGTCCCACCTCATAGAAAAGGGGCAGTAATGGGAGTTGAAATCGCCATCCTTCTGCCTTGTTCCCTTGGACTCTTTCGTGGAACATTCCAGGCACATGGTTGAATCAACCAAGATCCTCCTCGCACTCATTGTCCCTAATTCCATCTCTGTAACAGCACCTGACATTGTGCCTGTCTCAGCTTATCTACTGCTGAAACCCCCATTTTAGTATTTTGTTCACCTCTGGACCTGGCTATTCTAACTTCACTCCTGGCTAGTTTCCCATATCGTAGCCTCCAGAAGCTTTAGGTCATCCGACACTCTTCTGTCCACGTCGTAACTCAGAACAAGTCCTGTTCCCCTTTCGCCCCTATCCTCGTCGACTTACACTGGTTCCTGGTCAAGCAAATGACTTTAACATTCTCATTCACATCTTCAGACCTCTCTGTGGCCTCATCCTTCCCTATCTCTGAATCACCTCCAGCCCCACAACCCTCGAGATATCTGCGCTTTCTCTAATTCTGGGCCCTCATGCATTCTCAATTCCAATTGCTCTAGCGATTGCCTCGGCTCCAACCTCTGGAACTCCCTCGCTGCATCTTTCTGCCTCTCTATCTCACTTTCCACCTTTAAGACACTCTTTAGAAACCCTACAGTGCAGAAGGAGGCCATTCGGCCCATTGAGTCGGCACCGACCACAATCCCACCCAGGCCCTATCCACATAATTCCATGCATTTACCCGAGCTAGTTCCTAAGGGTCAATTTAGCATGGCCAATCCACCTAACCCGCACATCTTTGGACTGTGGGAGGAAACCAGAGCACCCGGAGGAAACCCACACAGACATGGGGAGAATGTGCAGACTCCACACAGAAAATGAACCTGGCACTGTGAAACAGCAGTGCTAACCATTTTGTCACCATGCTGCCCCAAAATTTAAAAATCTTTAAAATATACCTCTTTGACCAAGCATTCAGCCATCTGACCTGATATCTCCTGTGTACCTGGAGGGGGGGGGGGAGGGGGGGAGGTGGTAACGCATTGTCTTATAAAGCTCCTGAGAAACATCTTGGGGCGCCTTATTACATTAAAGGTGCTATATAAATATAAGTTGTTGTTGTCCCAGTTCATAGAGGAAGAAGAACCATTGGACCAAAGTACAGCAAGGCCACTGGGACCTGCTTCCCGGCGGGAGAGGATGGAGAGAATTGCCGATTAAAACAATATCCCTGGCTCCTGCTGGAGAGGCAAGGGTTAATCTAAACACGCCTTTGCTTCTTGGTTCCTCACTGTCCTTTCGAAACGTTCATGAATATAATTTGAAATATATTTTTAGAAGGAGTTAATCATGTGGTTTTTGTGGATATGTGGTGCATTAATCAATGGTTTAATACATGCCGAGGTGACTGGGCACATTTTGTAGTTTTCATAATGTTACAAGCTCCAGCTAACCTACTTTGCCACATTTCTCTCTCTCTCTTCTTGCCTTGACTTATGAAGTTTTGCAACGCACTATATTGAAATATATTTTCTTCAAATGTTCCCAGCCAGCCTGGCCTGGCCAGGAAACAGCTTCCACACCACCGTGTCAGCACCCATCGAATCTGCACTGACTCTCTGACAGAGCGTCTTACCCTGCTCCTATCCCCATAACCCTACTTATTTACCCCACTAATCCCCCTAACCTACATATCTTGGGACACTAAGAGGCAATTTAGCATGGCCAATCCATCTAACCTGCACACCTTTGTGGGTTGTGGGGGCAGCACGGTGGCACAGTGGCATTGCTGTCTCACAGCGCCAGGGACCCAGGTTTGATTCCCGACACTGTCTGTGCGGAGTCTGCACATTCTCCCCATGTCTGCGTGGGTTTCCTCCGGGTGCTCTGGTTTCCTCCCACAGTTTGAAAGACGTGCTGGTTAGGTGCATTGACACAAGCAGGCGCTGGAGTGTGGTGACTAGGCGAATTTCACAGTAACTTCATTGCAGTGTTAATGTAAGCCTTATTTGTGACGAATAAATATACTTTATTTTACTTTATCTTTGGACTATGGGATTCTTATGGGGTTCCTAAAGAAATGAAAGGGTAACAAGGAGTGGACATTAAATACTGACCCTGCAGAAGATACTCACATCCCGTGAGTGAATTTTTAAAAAGGTGATAAGGAAGTATAGGGGAATTAATTTTCCCTTAAATAATCACATTTCTAATGGAGTAGAAGGGCAGAGAGACCATGGGGCTCGATTGTTCTGCCCCCTGCCTCCCTCACGCTTGCTTTGCGGTGGCAGAAGCAGCTACCATTGGCAGGACCTGCTGTTCCCACCGCTGTCAACAGGGTTTCCCCATTGATCACACCCTCTGCCACCAGGTAACCCATGGTGAGGGAGGGAAGGCAGGGGGTTGCTGTCGGCAGGAATCATAGAATCATACAGTGCAGAAAGAGGCCATTCGGCTCATCAAGTCTGCACCAACCACAATCCCACCCAGGCCCTATCCACATATCCCTACATATTTACCCACTAACCCCTCTAACCTATGCATCCCGGGACACTAAGGGGCAATTTAGAATGGCCAATCAACCTAGCCTGCACATCTTTGGACTGTGGGAGGAAACCGGAGCACCCGGAGGAAACCCACGCAGACATGGGGAGAATGTGCAAACTCCACACAGACAATGACTGTCGGGATTCAAACCCAGGTCCCTGGAGCTGTGAAGCAGCAGTGCTAACCACTGTGCTACCGTGCCGCCCCAGGACTGGAAGATCTCCCCGGCAAGACCGGCCAGATAATCCTGGTAAGAAGTCTCACAACACCAGGTTAAAGTCCAACAGGTTTATTTGGTAGCAAAAGCTTTCGAAGCGCTGCTCCTTCATCAGGTGAGTCCTAGCGGAGTGCCGCAGGGATCGGTGCTTGGTCCTCTGCTCTTTGTGATTTTTATTAATGACTTAGAGGAGGGGGCTGAAGGGTGGATCAGTAAATTTGCTGATGACACCAAGATTGGTGGAGTAGTGGATGAGGTGGAGGGGTGTTGTAGGCTGCAAAGAGACATAGATAGGATGCAAAGCTGGGCTGAAAAATGGCAAATGGAGTTTAACCCTGATAAATGTGAGGTGATTCATTTTGGTAGGACAAATTTAAATGTGGATTACAGGGTCAAAGGTAGGGTTCTGAAGACTGTGGAGGAACAGAGAGATCTTGGGGTCCATATCCACAGATCTCTAAAGGTTGCCACTCAAGTGGATAGAGCTGTGAAGAAGGCATATAGTGTGTTAGCTTTTATTAACAGGGGGTTGGAGTTTAAGAGCCGTGGGGTTATGCTGCAACTGTACAAGACCTTGGTGAGACCGCATTTGGAATATTGCGTGCAGTTCTGGTCACCTCACTATAAGAAGGATGTGGAAGCGCTGGAAAGAGTGCAGAGGAGATTTACCAGGATGCTGCCTGGTTTGGAGTGTCGGTCTTATGAGGAAAGGTTGAGGGAGCTGGGGCTGTTCTCTCTGGAGCGGAGGAGATTGAGGGGAGACTTAATAGAGGTTTATAAAATGATGAAGGGGATAGATCGAGTGAACGTTCAAAGACTATTTCCTCGGGTGGATGGAGCTATTACAAGGGGGCATAACTATAGGGTTCATGGTGGGAGATATAGGAAGGATATCAGAGGTAGGTTCTTCACGCAGAGAGTGGTTGGGGTGTGGAATGGACTGCCTGCAGTGATAGTGGAGTCAGACACTTTAGGAACATTTAAGCGGTTATTGGATAGGCACATGGAGCACACCAGGATGGTAGGGAGTGGGATAGCTTGATCTTGGTTTCAGATGAAGGTCGGCACAACATCGTGGGCCGAAGGGCCTGTTCTGTGCTGTACTGTTCTATGTTCTATGTTCATAAGTCAAGGCAAGAAGAGAGAGAGAGAAATGTGGCAAAGTAGGTTAGCTGGAGCTTGACTCACCTGATGAAGGAGCAGTGCTCCGAAAGCTAGTGGCTTTTGCTACCAAATAAACCTATTGGACTTTAACCTGGTGTTGCAAGATTTCTTACTTTGTTTACCCCAGTCCAACGCCGGCATCTCCACATCACAGATAATCTGTGTGGCACGGTAGCACAGTGGTTAGCACTGCTGCTTCACAGCTCCAGGGTCCCGGGTTCGATTCCCGGCTCGGGTCACTGTCTGTGCGGAGTTTGCACATTCTCCTCGTGTCTGCGTGGGTTTCCTCCGGGTGCTCCGGTTTCCTCCCACAATCCAAAGATGTGCGGGTTAGGTTGATTGGCCAGGTTAAAAAAATTGCCCCTTAGAGTCCTGGGATGCGTAGGTTAGAGGGATTAGCGGGTAAAATATGTGGGGGTAGGGCCTGGGTGGGATTGTGGTCGGTGCAGACTCGATGGGCCGAATGGCCTCCTTCTGCACTGTAGGGTTTCAATGATTTCTATGAATCCTGCCCATGGCACGTAAACGTACAGGTCAGTGTGTAAATAAGGCCATAAAAGAGCAAACTGAATCCTTGGTTTGTAATGAAAGGCATGGAACAACAAAGGCAAGATGTTGTTACACTTGTACAAGACTTCAGCTCTGCCTGGATATTCTGTAGAGTTCTGGAACGCCATGTTGATCGGTGTTATTTAAAATCAATGAAAAAGGTATAGTGTAAATATATCCTGAATTTACCAGGGATAAGGGGGTTACAATTAAGAAGTTAGACTCTTTTCACTGGAGCTAAAGATTGAGGCCTCTTTCCATTTATAATGACATGGAAAGAGGAAATGTGAATTTTGGGAACACCTTTCAGGCCTCAGGGCATGCCAAGTGCTCTACAGCCTAGCAGGTGTTTTTGAAGTGTCCACTGTTGTAGTGAAGCAAACAAGGCAGCCGAATTGTGTACAGCAAGCTTCCACAAATAGCGATGAGCTTATGACACGATCATTCATTTTTGTGATGTTGGTTTAGCGATAGGTTGTCCAGATTTTTGGGAGAACTTCGTTGCTATTTGTGGGTGTAAAAGGACTGAGTGGCATTTAAGAGTCAACTACATTGCCATGGGTCTGGAGCCACATGTGGGCCAGACTAGGTAAGGATGGCCGATTCCCTAAGGGATATTAGTGAACCAGATGGGCTGTTGTGACAAATGACAATGGTTTCACTGTCATCTGGGCAGCACGGTGGCACTGCTGCCTCACAGCGCCAGAGACCCGGGTTCAATTCCGGCCTCGGGTCACTGTCTGTGTGGAGTTTGCATATTCTTCCCGTGTCTGCGTGGGTTTCCTCTGGGTGTTCCAGTTTCCACCCACAGTCCAAAGATGTGCGGGTTAGGTTGATTAGCCATGCTAAATTGCCCCTAGTGTCAGGGGGATTAGCAGGGTAAGTATGTGGGGTTACAGGGCCTGGATGGGATTGTGGTCGGGGCAGACTCAATGGGCCAAATAGTCTCCTTCTGCACTGTATGGATTCGATGATCGTTAAGACTTTTAATTCCAGATTTTTACTGAATTCAAATTTCACCATGTGGTGAAGTAGGATTCAAACCCAATCCCAGAGCATTGCCCTGGGTCTCTGCATTACTAATCCAGCGACAATACCACTAAGCCACCGACTCCCCAAATGGTGGGTTTGGAGGCGGAATGGGCGTGTACTGGGACCCTGCCTCCGTCTGAATTAAATTCTGTGTGGGAAGGCCATGGTCAGCTTTCCTGTAACATTGCCTATTGTGGTCCTTATGTGGTTAATTAATGACTACTTCAGGGCCTCATCCTGCCACCATTGGTACATACCCAGTGGAGGGTGTGCTTATTGCCATTTGGCCTGCATGGTAACTAAAAAATGCATCCGGCTTGTCACCTCCTGAGGAGGCTTCCTTGATCAAAGGCACTCAGTGCCTAATAAAGGGACTGGGCATTGGGAAGGGGGCGGAGCTGCTGAAAATCTAACCCCTGCCCTTGTCGCCAAACCCCTTTCACCTCACTTCCTGTGGCTCCCCACCCTGTGAACCCCCAACCCCTCCACATTGTTCATCTGTGGCCTGGGTTCCTCCCCGATCCTGGGACTCCTGTAGGTATTTGCCTTGCAGTAACCATGGCTTCTCTAGTAACACTGCCGAGCACAAGGGCTGCCAGCCTCTGATTGGCCGGCAGTAGGTGAGACCTCTACAGCAGGGTCTTGATTCCAGGGGAAGGCCTCAGCATTGCTAGATTGGTCTGTGGTTCGACAGGCCTTCTGGAAAAGAGACAGCATGGGCCTCGCATTGGCTCTCCAGCCAGCAGGCATCAACCCTAATGCCTCAGTGAAATTCTACCCATAATGGGGGATTTGAGCCGCCTCTTCAAAGCAGGTCCAAGCCCCAAATGCTGCCTCGCTGGATCACTTCATAGAGTTACATAGACCCCACAGCACGGCTGAGTTTCCGCCCATTTGGTTTTTGTTGACATTTGTGCTGCACACGAGCTGTTGGTTATAGGAACAGTCGCTTAGCAACATTTTGACCCAGGGAAGTAGTCCACATGATATAGAAAAGACCAATTAAAAACAAGACACTTTTCTTATCACCTTGGCCGAGTGAGAGTTTTAAAAATTCATTCGTGGGACATGGGCGTCGCTGGCTGGCCAGCATTTATTGCCCATCCCTAGTTGTCCTTGAGAAGGCGGTGGTGAGCTGCCTTCTTGAATCGCTGCAGTCCCTGTGCTATGGGTTAATCCACAATGTCGTTAGGGAGGGATTTCCAGCATTTTGACCCAGCGACTGTGAAGGAACAGTGATATATTTCCAAGTCAGGATGGTGAGTGGCTTGGAGAGAACTTGCAGGTGGTGGTGTTCTCATGTATCTGCTGCCCTTGTCCTTCTAGATGGAAGTGGTCATGGGTTTGGAAGGTGCTGTCTAAGGATCTTTGGTGAATTGCTGCAGTGCATCTTGTAGATAGTACACACTGCTGCTACTGAGCGGCGGTGGTGGAGGGAGTGGATGTTTGTGGATTTGATGCCAATTAAGCGGGCTGCTTTGTCCTGGATGGTGTCAAGCTTCTTGAGTGTTGTTGGAGCTGCACCCATCCAGGCAAGTGGGGAGTATTCCATCACACTCCTGACTTGTGCCTTGTAGATGGTGGATAGGCTTTGGGAAGTCAGGAGGTGAGTTACACACCTCAGTATTCTTAGCCTCTGACCTGCTCTTGTAGCCACTGCGTTAATGTGGTGAGTCCAGTTGAGTTTCTGGTCAATTGTAACCCTATGGATGTTAACAGTAGGGAATTTGGTGATGGTAACACCAGTGAATATCAAGGGGCCCTGCTAAAAGGTTTTGCACTCAACCCAACCAATTAGTAGCAAACTGCATCATTCCTCACAAACACTGCTGCAAAGTGCTGCAGAACTGCAGCGCACAGAAGTTCCAGCCGATTAAGAGCTGCCTGTTGCAGCCAGAAGTACAAATCTCCCCGTTGCTCAAGGCAAGATTAGGCCGTGTAGTTCCCCTCTCACAGCGCGGTGAACTTGGCACCAGGCTGATGATCCATCATAGCAGCGGCAGCTGTCCAAGGCTGGCTGGCTGAGGTCACCCTATTGAATCCCTGGAACACACAATGTTGTTATTGCTCAGGGAACAGCAGTGGAAGTGTGAGAAATAGCAGCAAGCTAAAAAAGTGGGGTAGCGGGAGAAATCTCTATTCAAAGCAAACAATGAAACAAAGTGACTGAGTGAAATTAATCTTTGCTGCTAACGCATATATGATGTGTTTCTCTGAAAATAAATGGGATGTAATAGATGTCAGGAAGTTTTGGTCATCTTTGTATTGGAGAATGTTTGACAGCTTCATGTGGACAGCAAAGAAACATTAAACTAAAAGCAAAATACTGAGGATGCTCGAATTCTGAAATAAAATCAGAAAATGCTTTTTAAGCTCAATAGATCTGACAGCATCTGTGGAAAGAAAAACAGGGTTAACGCTTCGAGTTTGACTATTCTGCAGAGTAGCTGGAAATGTTAACTCTGTTTCTCTTTCCAAAGAAAGAAACACTACGGGTGAACATTTAATGTTGTATTTCAGTTTAAAGCAAACCAGTTAACGTCTGCATTGAGATGGGGGAAAGAGGACTTATAAGCTAATTGGAGTTCAGTCCTCTGAAAGTGTAAATGTTTTATGATTGCCATCTGGGCCTTTGCACAGGACGGAACCATTTAAATAGATTCTACCACATGCACATACACGCAAACACATGCACATGCAAACACACTCACATGCACACAAACGCACATGCGCACACACACACACACACATTAAACACACACAGGCACACATGTAAATGCACACTCACATGCACACACATATGCATGTGCGCACATGCAAACACATGCACTCTTACACACACACCCGCACATGCACGCACACACATTCACATGCAACACATGCACACACATACAAATGTGCAAACACATGCACAGATACAGACACTCGCACACATGCACACACAGGCACTCACATGTGCACACACACGCACGCACACACACACACATTCTTCCCACGGCTCTGTGCTGCTGGGAGTTTCCCCACCTTGGTCTAGGGATTCCTATTCCCCAGCATAGAATTCTCACCCCACTTAAGCTGGCTCGCCCCACAGCCATAGTGGCTGTCGGGCTGTTCAGTTCTGGGAGGGGAAAGGTTGAGAACAGGATGCGGGAAATGGATTGAACATTGTTGAAATCCCTGTTAACCCCATGGTTGGCCAGGGAAGGGTCAATCCTCAACTGAAAGAAAAGGAATTCATATCAGAGGCGGTGTTGTGGAAAGTTACATCATCAACATCAGTCTGCCCCCTCACTGTCCCAAGGCCCCAAACAGTCCTCCCAGGGGAAGCAGCGATTTACGTGCGTAATTCTTTCAATTTAGTCCACTGTATTCACTGGTCACAATATGACCTCCCCGACATTGCTGACCATTCCCAGCACTTCCTGTTGCTATTTGAGATTTCCAGCATCGGCAGTATTTCAGCTTTTAGCTTCATTAATGTGTCGTACTTTCCGGCAGGAAAATATGTTTTGTGTTTGGTTTTATTAAACACAATTGCAGGGGTTCCAGAGAAAATCAATGGCCAGAAAGCAAAGCACTTTGTGACCCATATTTAACAAATCATGCCTTGAAAGACTTTGAGTGTCGACATAGCAGCACTTAATATTATTGAGAGAGTATTGATTAAACACGGGTGAGGAGAAGGTAGCAGGTTAAAGAACCAGCAACTAAAACAGCAAGATCTACTCTCCGAGGAGTAGTTGGGAGGGTGAGGACAGTGGTGATGGGTGGTTGGGGAGGTTCTAAGACCAACGGAAGTTCCAGAAAGCAAAGAGTTGGTGGGGGGTGGGGGGGGGGGGGGGGGGGGGGCGGGGGCGCGAAGGGAGAGGCCAGCCTATCCTAGGCCGATAGGGCCTCAGTTTAACATCTCATTTGAACATTGCAACACTCCCTCGCCCTGACTGGAATATCAGCCTGACTGGAATTGAATGAAAATGTATTTATATTTTAACCACAAAAAACACATGGAAATAGCTTTTTTTTTTGCATTCTTTAAAGATCATTTGGTTCTAAACTACAAACCAAAATAAATGCTACACTAAACCTGTTTCATTTAACCCTCGCTAAGACAATATTAGGACAAACTAGTAAAAGCTGAGTTGAAATGACAACCAGCAAATACAAATAATCAAAGACCATCCTGCCATATTTTTAAAGTTTATATATTAGTGTCATAAGTAGGCTTACATTAACACTCCAATGAAGTTACTGTGAAAATTCCCTAGTTGCCGCACTCTGGCGCCTGTTTGGGTACACTGTGGGAGAATATAGCATGGCCAATGCACCTAACCAGCATGTCTTTTGGACTATGGGAGGAAACTGGAGCACCCGGAGGAAACCCACGCAGACACGGGGAGAACGTGCAGACACCACACAGACAGTGACTCAAGCTGGGAATCGAACCCAGGTGCTGACGCTGTGAGGCTGCAGTGCTAACCACTCTGCCATCGTGCTGCCCACAAAACGTTAATATTGAAAGAGAATGAAGCCTCAAACAGAACACGTTTTTCAACATGAAGCCACTGACTCATCAGTAGTTCGAGTCACATAAATGCTACTTGGCCAAGGTATTTACAGAGTTTTGTTATTTGCAATGGGAGATATTGACTTAAGGAGAGCTACCTTTGAGGCAGATGGATGAGTTATGAATTATGCAGTGATGGGACATCATTGAGAGTGTACAAGGAAACTGAGTCTTCTTGACCTGCAGTCAGCTAGCTTGCCTTCTGGCTGTTTGCTAGTAATCAGAGTATTTAATTGAAAAAGGGACCAGGTCACTCATGGCTACGTAATGGAGGATCCTGTTAAATAATTACTGATGAAGTCCGCAGCAAGTACATCCCAGCAAGCCATTAGCGAGCAATAATTTATCTGGATTATATATCAGATGGTTATTAATATTTAAATTGACAATCCATGTGGTGCAATGAGGTAAGCAGGTTTATGAGCTGTGGTTATCTGGAAGTACTCAATTTATGGAGGCAGTGTACGGAACTGGCCTCCTTTGTGTGAGTTCAAAGGCATCAATAAAAGAAACAAGTGTTTCCCTCCATTATTTTGCCTCTCTGTTGGTTTGTTTTTATGCCACATGCAGCCTTTAAGTAGGACCCGCAGTCAGGCCTGGACATTTATACTGCAACTCACTCTGTTCAACCTGTCAGTGTCCCACGACAGGGACTGCACTTTTTCGCTGGTCCTGAGGCACTGAAATATCCTGAGGATGTGATAAGATGCAATATAGACGCAGTGAAAGTGAATTCCTCACTTTCTCAAACATTTAATGTTTCTCCCCTTCACTCATACCGCCCCTGCTCCTGTCCGCATTGGATCTTTAGGAACTGTCTCTTTCCAGCTGGGGATCACTGGGGAACGGTGACCCTGGAAGTTTCCTGCTCCCTCGAACCCATGACCAGATTTGAGGCACTGGCTTAGCATTGGCATCTCCGAATTGGAAGGTGAAGGGTTCAAACCCACTCCACAATGTAGTGGTGACTACATTAGTCTTCGAATACCTGGGTGGGTGATCATCCTCTGAAATATCCCTGCCTCTGAATCAGATGTTGTGTTTGAGTTTCACTTCGTACAGCCGAGTGAGGGAACACAGAGACCGGGGTACTGGTCTCTGATGGGTGCCCCTTTTCCTCCCTTGTAAATCATTGAGGTTCTTTAGACTTGGTTGAGCCCACCCATTTCCGGAGTGTGCTGGACTTTCCTGCATTTGGTGAGCATGTTAATTGTGTAGTCCATAGGGGGTTGGGGAATGGGGGCATGGGTGCAGACCTGACAGTGGGGAGAGCAATGGCCTCTGGGTCCAAGACAAAGACCTGGCGAAGTAGACAAGAAGAACTTGGTTCTCAAATCATTTGACCGCGAATGCTCCTCATATTGGCAACCAAGGCAATAAGGTGGCAACAATCACTCTCTCGTGATGGCAATGACAGCAATCATCAGCACTTTCAAGATGGTTGCCATTTATGCTCATAACTGCCACAACTTGTGGGCGGCGCAGTGGCACAGTGGTTGGTAATGCTGCTTCACAGCTCCAGGGACTCGGGTTCGATTCCTGTCTTGGATCACTGTCTGTGCAGAGTCTGCATGTGTTTCTTCCGGGTGCTCCGATTTCCTCCCACATTCCGAAGGACCTGCTGGTTAGGTGCATTGGCCATGCTAAATTCTCCCTCAATGCACCTGAACAGGCGCCAGAGTGTGGCGACTAGGGGATTTTCACAGTAACTTCATTACAGTGTTAACGTTAGCCTACTTGTGACAATAAATAAACTTGAAAAAATACTTTTAGTAAGAAACCGCCAGATTTCAGGAGACTCACAGATGCGATCTGCGTCTCGCCCTTTTGCCATATTCCAAATGGAGCGGGAGCCATTTCCCTGTTGGTAAAGAAAAGAGCGGCGTGTCGGCACACCCCTACGCCTGAATTCATCTGTTTGATCTTCTGGCTGAAAGGTTAGCGTCACAAAACGTCATCGCTATAGAAAACTGCCTGGGCTTTTCCACCCCTGACCCCGGCTTTAAGGGCAGGAGGTCACAGAGCTTTCTTTTCCCCCTGAAATAACAACAATAAAGAAGGAAGGAAAAGGCACCTTGGCCTGCTGTCTATCGTTCAGAGTTTGCCAGGTTTTTAGCAGGCAGTGTGGTACTCGAAGGGTTAAAGACAGCCAGCTGGTGAGCAGATCCCTGCGTTTTCAATGAAAGAATGGATGGGCAAAGTTTCCTGGCTCGGCTCACTGTGTTGCAGGAAAATTTGGGTCAGTCCGGCAATTGAGAAAATGATGGGGAGTTGTCAGGTCCGTGAATGATGTCATTGTCATCATGGCCTTTAATGATGTCATTCAGGCTCCACAGCTGCTCCCTGACAGATGACTCCTCGCCGGCTCCACAGCTCCATGTTAATCAGTATGCTGAGCAGCGCACTGCCCAATCACGCATATCTATCATTACAAATACCTACCCCTGCACTTAAAGAGGCATACCAGACTTCTCCATTCCCTCTGAAGCCAGTCGGTAGCTGTGGCCGAGCAGATGAAGCAGCCAGTGTGACACTGAAACACCAGAACATCCCATGTCCTGTGTCGTGTTAGTTAATCTAGTATTCACAGTCTTTGAGCAGAGTTTAATGGGACCACCAGGAGCAGGAATTGTTGGCAGCCGGGTGACTTCTTCAGGCCGGGTGACTTTTTAAGGGATTCAATTGGCAGCGTTTCAGCGGTGCATCGGGACCCGGGGCGTTCGGTGGCGGGAACTCTTTTCCCTACCTTTGCATTGTCATGTATCTCCTTAAATCACAACTTCCCTCAAATTAAACAGATCTTCAAGATTGAATCAGTAGTGAACGGGGAACTTGTACCACCTGATTTAGGGGGTAGTTAAAGGTGGGTGCACCAGATGAGATGGTTCATTCTGATCATGGGTTATTGGTTGTCTGTGTTAAACATTGAAGAAAAGGTTGGGGGAACTGAGGATTGTTCAGGGACCTGGACTGTCGGTAGCAACAAGGGCAAAGTGCCGGGGAGGCGTGAGGGAAGAGGGGGGCGGGGGGATGGAGGTGTGCGGGATGAGAGTGATGGGGCATCCCAGGAGGTAATTGAACTTCAGGGGGGGGGGGGGCTAGGAGTGATGGGGGTGGGGCGCTCCCAGAAGTTGATATAGAATTACTAGGGGATGAATAATGGGGGTAGAAGATTTAGAGCAGTAAAGAGGGATGAAGCTTTGGCTTCCAGATCACAACCTTCCAAATCTGCAAATCTTCTTCCCCAGTTGACCTACTCCCTGACTGCAGATCCTGCCTGCTTGTCCCGGGGGGTCTTTTATAGCCCACCCAGAGCTGCACTGCAATCACCTGACAGTGGGCTCAACCACTTCTCGCCTCACCCTCCATCACCCAATCGCTGGTGTCCCATATGACCATTGCATGCCCTTTAAAATTAACACAAAAATTCTGCGCACACTCAACATGCCTCACTGATTAAATTCTGCCAACTATCCCTCTCAGTTTGAAAGGGGAGGGAGATATGATAAAGAGAAAGGGATACATTTGCGAACCTTTCAAAGGGAGGAATAAGGGGAGACTGGCATTTACACACTGTCCTATCATGTCACTCAGAAGCATCGCAAAGCACCTTGGGTGAATGAAAGTACAATGGCCATTGTCATGAAGACATATGTAGCGGCCATTTTGTGTGCAAGCCATAATGACATGAAAGAGCGGCTGACCTGTTGGTGGCAGTTATTGTGGGAGGAGGAACATCAGCTGAACAGGAGATCTCCTCGTCACTTTTCTAACTGCGGCATTGGACTTGTAACGGCCACGTAACTGCTGCAACAGGCCTCGGTTTAAAACCCAACATCCATAGAACATTATCGAAAGGCAGCGCTTCCCTCCATCAGCCTTGGACACGTGTTGAAGTTCGATAGTGCAGCTTGGCCCCAATCAGCTCCTTAATTGAAAGTAAAAACGATAGCCTAACTCCTATTAACAAAACAAAAACTCCCACAAGTTAATTCAGTTGCCGGGACAGGCCTGGTTGTACAGGAAACATGACATCATTTACAATCCACTCATGTCACCAAAGACAAAAGGCTGTCTCATTGCTCCTGAGTTAGAGCTTAAACAGAACATTATATGATGATAAAACTACTAATGAACACAAGCCACACAAAGAATTTATCATCTTTTACAAGCAGCTCTCCCTTGCAATGCATGCATCCTGCGACCTTTCCACCATATGACAGCAGTCTGGCAGTGTACCTTCCCCATTATAAAGACTGTATCCCCTTCCTACCCAACAATCCCCCCCTCCCTCCCTCCCTCCCTCAGCTGCATACTCTTTCCTTCAGGAAAAATAAACCCCACGCGGTGTAACATAGCCCATTTCACTGGTGTGAGGCACATCCAAGGAATCTATAATGCAGGTCACCTATGCAATAGTGACCAATCCGATGCTGGTACCTAATGACACATTAACGATTCTGGCTTGAACTTCTATTAGGAAGCTGGCTGACTGCACTGCCTGCAGTCTGTCACAGAATGAGGTCATTATAGATTGGCTCATGTAAAGGCTTGGAACAGATTATCTTCGAAGTGGTGTAGGCCTGTGTACGGTTCACTTCCACTTAAAGGAACATTACCTCGTCCTGAGTGAATTTGTTTTCTTTGCCTGATGCAATAATCATTGCATTTGTTGTGCATCACATTGCTGCCCTTTTGGCTCAGATCAAGGGTGGAATTTTCCCGTCCCGCCACCACAGGAATTGTAGTGGGCGGGACACGGACCATACAAAGGTCCATTGACTTCGGGCGGGATTTTCCGGCCTTGGGGCGAGCGTGGCCAGAAAATCCTGACCCAAGTGTCAGATAAAGCCCGAGATGGAGTGCAATGCCATATCTTGTCAGCTTCGATCTTTTTATCCCCTATTTTATCCCTCTTTTCTTATCTTTTCTCCCCCTTTGTTTCCCTTCCCCCCTTTTCTCAATTCTACCTCTTTCCCACCCACCTCTCCCCTCTCCCCACATCTTCATCTGTCACAGCTTACCTTCTGATTTCAGCTTCTCTGCTGTTTGGCCATTCATACCTTCTTTTCTCTCTGTGGACAGCCACCTGATGAAGGAGCGACACTCCAAAAGCTTGTGCTACCAAATAAACCTGTTGGACTTTAACCTGGTGGTGTGAAACTTCTTACTGTGCTTACTCCAGTCCAACGCAAACATCAGAGGGAAAGGAGGCAAAGGACTGGATAAAGGCAGAGCAAAGTGGCATTGCAAAGTGCTTTGTGATAATACCCAGGGCATCACCAAACCAGCAATCTGCCACTGCCTGGCTTGTTGTGGCGGTGTCAAACGGATTTCGGGTTTGATCTATGAAGTGATTCCTGGGGCTGAAGGTTTCCCTGGAGAATGTGATCGGGGATGCGGTCACCTACACTGAACATGCCAAGCGCAAGACGGTCACTGCCCTGGATGTGGTGTACACTCTGAAACACCAGGGACACACTCTCTATGGATTCGACAGCTGAACAACTCGACCTTTTCTACCAAACACACATTACCACAACGAATGAACCTTAGCTCGGACAGCCCTCAAGCAACCAGAACCCGCCACCACCATCACCACTACTACCATACAAACTCATGCTGGTTACCACCCCGTCACCAAATTGAAGGGCCGGAGGTTAACTAAAGGGTAGCTTCGGCATGCCATAGATATAACAGGCTATCAGTTAAATTTACAACAAGCAGCTCTCAGTCTGCTCAGCATCAACCTTATTTGGAAGACTTTTATTTTTAACAAGTTCTTCAAATGTCGCAAATCTAAAAGGAAAATAAATCTTTTACTGCTTAGGAGTGCTATAGTTACAGCTTCTGTGTATGTTAGAGTGGACTATTAGCCTGATATTCCAGATGTAATTTCAAAACTCTGCATATAAGAATATTTCTATTTCTATTTATTAGTAAGTTTCTGAAAATCTCCATCATATTGCCAGCCAGGATACTATTAAAATCTTGTATCTGTTAGGTGATTCTTCCACACTTTTAACTCCCCACTTCTCTCTCTCTATCTCTCTGTCTCTATCTATATTGTAACCTGCCAGGACTTTCTGGTCAACATTCCTTCACATTTTCTTCTATTACAGAATTAAAGAGCACAAAATGAAGCCCATCAAGATTGAGTTGATTCTTTAAAAGAGCTATCCAGTTAGTCGCACACTCTCTCGTTGCTCATTGCTCTGCTTACTTTTTGTTTTAAAATAGAGATCTGATCCTCTTTTGAAAGTTTTCATTAAATCTGATTCCACCAACCAGTGTTCGCTGCCCTCCTTCCTGCATTCAGTCAGTTTCGGCCCCAGCCCTCAGTTTCCAACATAACATACAATGTTTTCATTTGTCACAATTCCCAGACCAGCAAAAACAAATGTACCCGTTGCCTCCTTCACCTCCGTGTTTCTGTTCATCCCCGGTAGTGTTGTAAATGATAAACCTAGCCATGCCCTCCACCTTTGCCTCACAGGAATAAGAAAAAAAACAGGGTCATTGCAACCCAGTTTCTCATCAAAGAGATGTCTTATTAAAATGATGCCAATTGGAAGTGTCTCTAGCTGAGATTATCACACAAGCAGCCAATGCTTCTCTCATATGCTGTTCCTCGGAATCAGCAGATGTGTTAACCCATTTCTTTTAATCGGGTTCATGTCTCAGCTCGAGTAGAAGGCAGCAGGACACCCGACAAAAGCAATGAGCATTGAACCATTAACATTGCCGCCCATTCTTTAGCCTTGGCTCAACTAGGCTGCAGCTTCAAACTGTCAGTTGTCTCCTCTGCCTTCCTTGTTTAAGAATCCTCTCCCCTGCTGAATAAGTTCCAAGTAGTTCTGCCTTGAGTACCACAGTGTAATTTTTAAGAGCTCATAAATGAATAAATGGCAGTTGATTTGCACAGAACTACTGTCATCTGCCTTGACTAAATTTACTTAAAATATTCTGAAAAGATGACAAGTCTTGGATATGTAAAAGAGAATGATTGCTGATAATTGTAATATCCCATCGTATAGATGGTAATAAAACAGACAAAGTATTTTATTCACTTAACAAGAGCTATGTAGAATGATGTAGTCAGATAATCGGGTATTAGCCAGAAGCTTAAGAGTCTGAAGAAAGCTTAGTCGAAATGTTCCCTAAAAGGTTTGTAGTTACTTTGCAATTGTGTTTTTCACAATGGTTTTAACTACCCAATTATAAAACATTTATTTTTTTTTGCTTTTCAAAGGTTTTTTTTTTGATGGCCTGTGCATTATTATCGATGTGCAGCTCACCCAAGAGGAAACTTACCTCACATCGGGCCGAAATATTAAAGAACCATTTTCAGAATAAGATAGCGGAACTAATCATTGGCTGTTGAAAGTCTGTGTTTGTGTGTATGTGTGTGTGTATGCACGCACGGGCGTGTGTGTTTGTGCGTGCGCATGTATGTATGGACATCGAGCAGAAAATCTGGCTCAACTTGAATTCTTTGCAAATAACCTGCTAAAAGTAACTGTTTTGGCTCTGGCTGGGGAACGGCTGCTTAAGTATGATGCAGGGTTTCTTCTCATACTCCCAGTCCTACAAAGTATTAGCAGGAGAGAAGAGGAGAAATGTGGGGTGGTGGGTGGATGGGATAAGATTGTCGTACTTAGCCCACTTGATCTATAGTTGACTATGCATCTCACTCTTGAATAATTGCTAATATGAGTCCTGTATTAGGCAGAATATGGCTGGAATTTAACATACCAACTTGACTATGTAAGGGCTGCATTGCCAAGGACAGTGACAGGCTTCACATGCTCATTAAAGTCAAGCAATAAAGCACTATCATCTGTCCCTGTATTACCCTGTCATCTAAATATAACTGGTCTTTAAAATACATTTGAAAAGTTATGAAAACGTATTTAAATGTCAACCCAGTGTTATAAATTTATGGAAAATTACCCTTTCAGCTCTAGTTTAAAATTCGGTAATAAATAATGCACAGAATATTCTTTTGGCTTAAGTGCTGTGATTATCTGAAATCCATATTTAAAATAGATGATAAGTTTCTCTGACCCAAATTAAGTGCACTGTGCCCAGCTGTAATTGTATTTGCCATTGACCCAGTGATGTCACCCAAATGGCTGTTACTGTACAAGAAAGATTTTTTTTCCCCTCAGTTTTGCTGCCAATTCCACTGGCTGAAGTCTGTCTCTGCTACTCCATGTCACATAATATTATGGCTATAAGGAGGCACAGGGCCTGCGTTTGCAACACAACACATAATAGAAAGAGCTCTCTTGCACTGCCATCCCGTTTCGCTGTGTTTTCTTTTCTCTCTTTTCTGTATAATTGGCTTAGGTGTTTTACAATAAGCTATAATGCCAGGAGCGCTTCAAAAAAGGTGAACTCCTCACAGTCACCCAGTTTTAGCTCTGACAGTACCATTCTGGATTCAGTCCTTCCAAACTTGGGTCATGCCTGGAGGGGACTGTGTTTTTAAAATTCATTTTGCGGGATATGGGCATCGCTGGCTAGACCAGCATTTATTTCGTATTCTGAGTTGCCCTTCAGAAGGTGGTGGTGAGCTGCTTTGTTGAACCGCTGCAGTCCCTTAGGTGTAGGTACACCCACAGTGCTGTTAGGGAGAGAGTTCCAGATTTTGACCCAGCAACAGTGAAGGAACAGCGATATGTTTCCAAGGCAGGATGGCGAATGACTTGGAGGTGAACTGCCAGGTAATGGTGTTCCCAGGTATCTGCTGCTCTTGTCCTTCTCGATGATAATGGTCGTGGGTTTGGAAGGGGTTGCTTAAGACACCTTGGTGAGTTCTTGCAGTGGATCTTATAGATGGTACACATGACGGTGGTGGAGGGATTGAATATTTGTGGAAGTGATAGCAATCAAATGGGCTGCTTTGTCCTGGATGGTGTCGAGCTTCTTGAGTGTCGTTGGAGCTGCACTCATCCAGGCAAGTAGAGAGTGTTCCATTCACCCTTGACGTGTGCCTTGTACACAGTGGACAGGCTTTGTGGGGGGGTCAGGAGGTGAGTTCCTCAGGTGACGTTCTGATAGTTACAGTTTGAGCAATACATGCCAACTCTGAATAAAAGCTTGCAATATATCTGTCACTTTGTAAATCACTTTGAATCCAGCGACTGCTCCCTTTATGTAGGTAGCAGCTTTTCTGCACCAGAAACCACTCAATGAACAGCTGTGGTTTGAAGTTGACACAAGGGGTTGGTCAAGATTCTAGAATTCCCTTCTCTTCTTCCTCAGAGGATTCTTAGTGTTTACTTGGACCATCAGAATTTAAAGTTTATTAGTGTCACAAGTAGGCTTACATTAACACTGCAATGAAGTTACTGTGAAAATCCCCTAGTCGCCACACTCTGGCACCTGTTCGGGTACACTGAGGGAGAATTTAGCATGGCCAATGCACCTAACCAGCACATCTTTCAGACTTTGTGGGAGGAAACCAGAGCACCCGAAGGAAACCCACACAGACACGGAGAGATGTGCAGACTCCGCACAGACAGTAACCCAAGCCGGGAATCGAACCTGGGTCCCTGGCACTGTGAGGCAGCAGCGCTAACCACTGTGCCAGCCCAGGGGAGAGTGACAATGCAGCACTCCCTCAGTATTGTACTGAAGTTTCAGCCTAATTAGTTCTAAAATCTTGACACGAGTCTCAAAGGCACAAGCTGATTCAGTGGCGAAGCCTGTCTAATCACTGGTGATGACAGTACTGGATACAATTTAAGGTGGTCACGCAAGAAGACTGTTCGTGCAACTTCAAAGCTTATTCGCTTAAATATGATTTTTCTTCCAGCATTTTGGAAGAAAAAGCCCACACTGCTAACTTGTAACCTTCACAGGGAGAATATGCATCCCTTTGTAAACTAACCATACCAAATATAATACTAATATGATAGAACCTTCGATTGAACAGGAATGGAGGCCATTCGGCTCATCGTGCCAGCATTGGATTTTTGTTATTGTAATCCAAAATGAATTTCACTACCCCATTATTTCCTCATAGGTCTGTCGCCCCTCCTGCTTCAAATATCCATGGTGTTCTCCACCTATCCTTATGTTCTCCACCTTGACTGCTTCCTGTGGCAAACGCATTTCATGCTTTAGTAACTCTTTGTGGAAAGGTATTTCTTGCAACCTCGCTCCTCATTCCCTTCCAGACAATTTAAAATTGCCACCAAGATGGTTTTCACTTAATTTGACAAGTCAGTGCGCACGCTGAGGTTCTTGTATGACAGCTGAAGGACACAAATGCTGGTCAACCTCATCCGACTTTCCCTAGATGAGACCAGCACGTTTATTGTCATTTAGTCACTTGTTTTAAGGGAAGGGAGGTTTGAACTGATCAGTTCTGCAAGAGCTGAATTGTATCTTTCAACTTGTTGCGACAATTACTTGGAACTGGAGTAAGGAAATTTTCACCGTGTCAAAATACTTTCAGATGTGTAAGTGCTGGCCTCACAGTATAAGTTGCAGTGCTCAGATTTTACAAATAGCTCATGAGTATTCAATAAGGACGTCACAAAGACATCAATACAACTTTATGCATCTTTGTATTTCCGAATTGATATTTTCACCCAAGCTATTTGCCAAAAACTGTTTTGTAACTTTGTACGACTGCCCCTCCCAGTGCCCAGTAGCTGTGCTTAAATTATGTTTAATGCCACATATATATTTTTAAAGTTTATTTATTTGTGTCACAAGTAGGCTTACATTAACACTGCAATGAAGTCACTGTGAAAAACCCCTGCACTGAAAAAACTGCTGCACTCTGGCGCTAGTTTGGGTACACTGAGGGAGAACTTAGCATGACCAATGCACCTAACCAGCACGTCTTTCGGACTGTGGGAGGAAACTGGAGCACCCGGAGCAAACCCACGCAGACACGGGGAGAACGTGCAGACTCCGCACAGACAGTGACCCAAGCCGGGAATTGAACCCGGGTCCCTGGCGCTATGAGGCAGCAGTGCTAACCGCTGTGCCACCATGCCTAGACCCATGATGAAGTTCATAACTGCAGCAAATTGGTTTTAATATTATAATGAGTGCTGAGAGGATGTGTATTTTCATCAAATTAAAGAAAAAAACCTAATTTAAACAAACAAAATAAATACAATATTTATGTCGGGCCTTTCACCTTAACAGGATATCCCAATATTACAGCTGCTCTGTATAAAGCACAGTCAAAGAACAACAGTGAAATAAATGGCCAGATAATCAATTGTTTTTAAGCAGTGTCAGTTGTTGTCAAGACATCAGAAGAACTTTCCTGCTTTTCCTGAAGTAGTAGTCACAGGAGAATTAACTTTCACCTCACCAGGCAAATGGGGCCTTGCCTTATGTGTCATCTAAAAGGTGGCACTTCTACTTGTGAAATGTTCCCTCATTACTGCACTGGAGTGTCGACCAAAATTATCCAGTCAAGCCTCTGGATTGGGAACTTGGATTTGAACCACACTCTGAGGCAAGAGTGTTACCAACTGAGCTGAAACTGGCACCAGCAATTGCAATGCCTCTTGGCCAAAACGTTACCTATGAAGGCAGCAGACACATGGGAACGCCACTAGCTATACGTTCCCCTCCAAGCCACTCACCATATTGACTTGGAAATATATCGTTGTTCCCTCACTGTCATAGGGGCAAAATCCTAGAACTCCCTCCCTAACAGCACTGTGGGTATGGGTGCACATGGACTGCAGCGATGCAAGAAGATCTCCCACTCACCTGACGAAGGAGCAGCGCTCCGAATGCTAGTGGTATTTGCTACCAAATAAACCTGTTGGACTTTAACCTGGTGTTGTTAGACTCCTTACTGAGTTTACCCCAGTCCAACGCCGGCATCTCCACATCGCGATTCAAGAAGACAGCTCACCACCTTCCTGCTCAAGGGCACCTTGAGGTAATAAATGCTGGTCTAGTGAGCGATGCCCACATCCCATAAAATGCATAATGAAAAAACAATGTAATGTCGACATGAAGTGGAGAATAGGTATTTCTAATTAGATAACTGAGTGAAATCTGTGGAGTGAGGAATGAAAGGAGAGAGAGAAAGAGGGAGACTTTCACTCCATCAGTATTTCTTACCAAAAAGGTTTTATTCTTTATTGGAATGTGGGCATCACTGGCAAAGATGTGGAGATGCCGGCATTGGACTGGGGTAAGCACAGTAAAAAGTCTCACAACACCAGGTTAAAATCCAACAGGTTTATTTGGCAGCACAAGCTTTCAGAGCCTCAAGCTCCTTCATCAGTTGAGTGGAATTTCAGTTCACAAAAGAAGGCCGCCTTGGAGAACGCTTACCCGAAGATCAGAGGCTTGGAGATCCTCTCCACTTGGAGCCGGCAGTTTGCGGTGTCGATGGAAGCCATGATGTGGAGATGCCGGCGTTGGACTGGGGTGAGCACAATAAGAAGTCTCACAACACCTGATGAAGGAGTTTGAGGCTCTGAAAGCTAGTGCTGCCAAATAAACCTGTCGGACTTTAACCTGGTGTTGTGAAATTTCTTGCTGTGCTTACCCCAGTCCAACGCCGGCATCTTCACAGCATGGCTACCACTGACACCACAAACTGCCGGCTCCAAGTGGAGAGGATCTCCAAGCCTCTGATCTTCAGTTAAGCGTTCTCCGAGGCGGCCTTCTTTTGTGAACTGAAATCCCACTCACCTGATGAAGGAGCTTGAGGCTCCAAAAGCTAGTGCTGCCAAATAAACCTGTTGGACTTTAACCTGTTAATGTGAGACATCTTACATCACTGACAAAGCCAGCATTTGTTGTCCATCCCTAATTGCACTTGAGCTTAACATTACAGAGTTAAGTGTCAATCACATTGCTGTGTGCCAGGAGTCACATGTAGGCCACATGGGTAAGGATGGCATATTTCCTTCCCTAAAAGACATTATGACCCAGATGGGTCTTTACAACAATTGATGATAGTTTCATTACTGTGACTAGTTTTATAATTCATGATTTATTAATTGAATTTAAATTCCACTAGCTGCCATGGAGGGATTAGAACCCATGTACCCAGGGCACTAGCTGGGGCCTCTGGATTACTAAACCAGTGACATGGCCATGATGCCACAAATGTCCCCAGTTCAGTCTGCATGGAGGATTGGTATGTCTGTGCTGTTCTCTACATTGACTCCCCCGAAAATTCTCACTATTCACTCAGAGATGAGTCAAAAAACATGCCTTGGAACTCAGCACAGCAGCCAATCATTTTCCAATGTTGAAATGAGATGTGAGAAGATATGACTACTATGGTGGAATCGACTAGGGACATTGACACATTCATCCAATTAATGGAAAACACCATGTTTGAACTGGATGTAAATATCACTTGCTAAAGGGTACCAAAGGGTTTCTGGCACCTTGTGGAAATGCTACTGTGGATAGGTGGGTTCTCTAATCACCCTTGGCATACTTGGATTAGGAAATGGGAACGAATCACCCAGAACTGCATCGCCTAGTCATTATCCAGTGGACGCATGGAAGGTATCAGAAGAAGATATTATTCTGCACATGTGGGTTTCCAATAGAATCATAGAAAGTTTATGGAACAGAAAGAGGACACATGGCCCATCAAGTCTGCCGAAAAACAAGCCACCCAGCGATCAGAGGGCGAACTCTCGTTAGCGATTAGTACAGAGGTCTGGAAGGGTAAATGAGCAGATTCAACACTTTGGAGACTTCACTGTAACTGCTGCTTGATGCCAACCATCAGATCACCCATCACATTCTGCCCCAAGTACCTGCCTCTGCGGTGACTGAGTGACAGTCTGTTGACCAGTGGGCATACATGTGGACCCCACGTACCCATGTTCCCTGAGATTTCCCCATCCGCTTACATTTGTTGGAAGAGTTTGGAAGAATAGTTTTCCGGCCACTGCAATACAGTAATTGCATTTTCACGAACAGAAGGTAATTTTTCTAATTGTTCAAAAGTTAATTGCTGGGAATATCTGCCCTCCTCCTGTCAAAGCTATAGCAGCAGAATGGGCTAAAGTCTAAACATGAAGGCTAATGTGAAAACTAAATCGTGTACTGCTGTGAGTACTGGTCTTTGGTAGCATGTCCCAATTGGGCAGCTGGTAGTGTGTTCTAGTTGGGTACTAGGTAGCGTGTCCTGGTTGGGCAGCAGGTAGCGTGTTCCAGTTGGGTACCAGGTAGCTTGTCCGAGTTGGGTACCAGTAGCGTGTCCCGGTTGGTCCAAGTTATGCAATTATCAGGTTACAAAGCTTTTGGAATTTGAGGGCAATACAGTGAGCTATCCTGACCTTGGCAGCTGTGCGCACATTACTTGCAGTGGCAGTTTAAGAGAGGGCACCCAGATAAGGAACTACAAGCACTTAATGTGCTCCAGCTACAGGTCATTGGTGTGAGGAGCTGAGTGATCTTATTGGAATTACAGGGGTAGTGAGGGCTGGTGGGAGAGAATGACACCTCCAATCACAGAAATATTGCTCCAAATAGAAGAAAAAGAGGCCTAAAGCAGCAGCCATTCGATATGCATAAAGAACTATGTGAACTGTAAGTGGCTGTTAGTGGAAATGCAAACAATTTTACTGTGTACTGTGGAGAATTTAAAAATCCAGTAGCTTGTCATCAGAAAATAGACGGAAAGATTTTTGAAAATGTTGACGTTGACAGCTAAATGAATGTAATTATGTTACTAAAGTGTTTTACCTTCTTTCTCGGGGCCTTTATATATACAAACACTTAACTAGTGCCTGGAAATTGGTCATAACCACTAAGTTGCCTATAGTGACTACATTATTTTATATGAGGTGAATTTTAACTATAATTAATGTTCTTGTTGTTAGAATATAGAATAAATCCTATAAGTCTTTTACTGCTATCTTCATGCTTTGATGCATTGCTTACACACAGTCTGTGAAAAGTGTTATTTGTAACATTCACAGTGCCTGGCGGCCCAGCCTTACTCCGATTCAAACATGCTTCCCTTGTGCACTGCCTCCCACAAAGCTGCAGGGACTTTCTGCTTGTGCAGCAGCATCTGCAGAATGGAAGAGAAGATAACATTGTGGTCAATGCCACAAAGAAGGAATTGTTATAATTAAATATAGAGCAGGATTCTCGTAACGTTTTGTTTTATTCATTCAGGGGGTGCGGAGGTATTGCCCATCCCTAATTGTCCTTGAGAAGGTGGTGGCTCATCTCTAGTAGTTCCTGTGTGTGTGTATTTACATACAAGTGTGCCTGCATTTGTGTGTGCAGTGTGCATGCATTTGGTGCGTGCGTCTGCATGTGCACATTTGCGTGTGTGTGTGTGTGAGTGCGGGCGCGCGTGCGACACATTGTTCAAACTGGGCTGTTTTATACTCCAGACGTCAATGCTCTGCCAACCCACAGTGTCCAGGTTCTGACTACATGGAGGCTCACTTGGATGAGACCAGACTGTCTCCATGTCTCCATAACCTAACCCAACAAGTGACGGGCATCTTTGGGGGAGAAATTGGAGGAATGCTATGTTCTCCCAAGACCAACAGTAACAATCAGCTTTTAAGTATGAAGTATTTTAGTTTTCCTTTGTGACATGGTTTGATGTGGAATATTTCCAACTGAATGCAGCTATGAGTCTGGGGTTCGTCTCCTGCTGTGTTTTTTAAGCAGTAGCGTTCAGTGTAAGCTGTCTCATTTTTAAACAATTACTTGTTTTCAGCTTTATTAGAACCTAGTGTTTTGAGATGACCATGTGCCTTTTGTTTTGAACAGAAGTTTGATTAATGCCCCATTAAATAGCAAATAGCTTTCTAACATGCCAATGGCCTTGCTGCACCTCCTCCCGCAGCTTGCTGCCCAGCATTTTAGCCACTGGCCTTGTCTACCTCTGTCCTTTGGTGTTACTTTCTCAACATGTATGTCCAAGGTCAGTGTTTTTAAGTTTTAGGCTTACATTAACACTGCAATGAAGTTACTGTGAAAATCCCCTAGTTGCCACACTCCGGTGCCTGTTTGGGTACACTGAGGGAGAATTTAGCATGGCCAATGCACCTAACCAGAACATCTTTCGGACTGTGGGGGGAAACCCACACGGAACATGCAGACTCTGCACAGTGACCCAAGCCAGGAATCGACCCCAGGTCCCTGGAGCTGTGAGGCAGCAGTGCTAACCACTGTGCCACCTTGCCACCCTCACTAGTCAGTTAGGACCTTTGTGAAAAATAAGGGGTGCCTCCTCATTAGTGTTGCATACATTATGTGATTTCTGGAACCTTCTATAGATTACAAGCAGAAAATCTCTCTCTTCCACTCCTTTCCATTTTTATGTGCCTTTGTTATTCAATTCGCTCTCTCCTGTATCACATCGTGTTGTGCACATCTCACTCATTCAGACATTTGCTTAAAATGCAAGCAAAATACTGCGGATGCTGGAAATCTGAAATGAAAACAGGAAGTGCTGGAAAATCCCAGCAAGTCTGGCAGAGAGGATAGAAACGGAATTAATGGTGGAAATTTCCGGCCCTGTTCCAGTCGGGTGGGGCTGGTAAATATGGCAAGCCATTCGCTGCTGGGAAGGGCTGTGAAGGTCGGCCCGACGTTTTGGGTCCGCATGCCCCTTCAGAGCTCTGAAGAAGAGTCTTATGGGCTCAAAATGTTAAGTATTTCTCTATCCATTGATGCTGCCAGACCTGCTGAGTTTTTCCAACATTTTCTGTTTTCATTTCAAGTATTTACTCCCTGCCTCTCTCTGCTAACTGCATTTATCTCTCTTGCACATTGTCATGTCACCCCTCTTTGCCTTCATAACCCCCCATATATCTTGATCCTCTTCCCTGACCTTATTCACATTGTAATGATGCATGCTACAGACTTTGCCATGAACACAAAGGTTATTTATTAATAAGGAAAAACTGTACAAAGGCAACCACCCCAAACAGTCCACCAGTGCCCCAGTTCTACATATCTGCTACCTGCCTTCAGACTGTCTTCTGCTTAGGAGATGGCCCCACCCCTGGGGTGATTACCCACTCTCAGTCCCAATTGGTTCCCCAAGCCAGGTGACCCTCTTCCGCTGTGCTGTCCTTAAAGGGACAATCACCACACACTCATAAGGCCAGGAGTAGACCACTCAGCCCATCAAGCCTGTTCCAGTGATTTGATCTGTATCTCAACTCCATTCACTTGCCTTCGCTCTGCATTACTTGAGACTCTTACCAAATAAGAACCCATCAATCTCAGTCTTGGAAAATTCCGCTCGGTCCTCAGCATCCAAAGCCTTTTAGGTCAGAAAGTTTCACATTTCTGCTGCCTGTTGTTTGACAACATGTTTCTTGATTTTACACCTAAATGGCCTGGATTTAATTTTAATTTTAATTTTATGCCACCTTGTTTTGGACTTCTCTACCTGATGAAGTTTAACATGGCTTATCCCATTCCTGTAATGCTGTTGATTTGGGCTCAACTCTCCTCAATGTAATTATACAATATTGTCATCTCCAAACATTAAAGGTTGAACTAATAACACAATCTGGATCCAAGTACCTCCAGATCATCATCATAGTAGAATATTTTGCATGATCCTTTAATATATCTGATGTACAATAATTATAACAGTGGCCTAGTAGACTGAAGGACACAGCTACCCCAGCACTGTCTTAACATCCAACATGGCGGAGGTTTAGCAGAGTTTTCACAATGCTCTTAGGACCAAAGCTGTTTAGTAACGGATACTGTCCCTTTAAGTGGCTAAAAGCAATTTACCATTGCAGCATGCAGCAATTTGGATCAGGAAGTTATTAAAAGCAGGAAGGAGAAAATCATAACATGAGCCATTTAGGATAATGTTTTTTTTTCTGAATCAGAAAATCTTGCCAGGTCTTAAAGAGGAAGCTACTGAATTGTTCCATTATCGCGAGCATTATAAGTGGGTTGATATATGTGCAAATACCAACCTTAAAATGCAACTTAGGACGCATTTTGTGGTGATTCTTTTGCAAGTATGTAAGTATAGTTTTGCAGAATACAATGGGATAGGAGTGAACTCTAACAGAAAAAGCTGGAGAAGCTCAGCAGATAGGAATGAAATTGGAAAGAAGAGTTTTGCACAATAGGATTGAGGAATACTGCAAATAGAAATGAACAGATTTGAAAGGAAGCATATGAGAAACTTAACAACTGTGCCGGCTTGGCTCAGTTTGCGGCACTGTCGTTCAGCGATAAAGGGTTCACGTTCTACACTGTCATGAGCTAGGCTAACATTCCAGTGTAATACTGCAGGAGTGCTGCATTGCTGGAGATGCTGAATTTTGGATGAGATATATAGAAGTGAGACTCTGTTTGTCTGTCACCTGCACTTAAAAGGCTTGCGGCAGCACTGGAAGAGCAGGGAGTGAGGGAGTGCTCCTGGCGACGATGGGGGTGGGGGTGGGGTGGGGGTGGGGTGGGGTGGGGTGGGGGGTGATGGGGGGCTGCTAATAGTGCTCTCTTGGCGCCACCATTTCATTCGGTGTTGGTGGGATCTTACCGTGCATGCCTCGCTGCGTTTGACGACACAACAACCACGTCTGCATTTCCAAAATAATTCACTGGACATAAAAGACGTAACTAATTAACTCATTGCTTACGTCTTTTATGTCCAGTGAATTATTTTGGAAATTGTCTGCAAGTGGATAAGAAAGATGCAGAAAAATTCAATTATAAAAATACAACATAAATTACACGTGAAATATAAACATGAAGGTATAAATGTGTTTGTGTGTATGTGAGTGAATGTATCAATAACTGTGAAACCTATATCAATATTTAGGTATGTTTATTAATAAACTCTTATATAACTCATTCTGTCCCCACTGGCCATTTAATTCCAAGCAGCACACTAATTCAAACCGCAGTAAATTATTCCATTGATAAAATAGGAGTCGTTGGGCATTTGCCACTACTCTGTGGTAATAAGGCTTGATTGGTTTATTTACAGATAATGCACGTTCACACAAATTAAGATTGCGTTTAGCATCGTGACTGCCTGTCAATGTATAAAAGCAAGATGCGAATGAGCCAAATGGACGGGAACATTTCCAGGTCCCGATCTGTGCTGAGTTACCTGACAGTGCTGCAACGAGAGCAGTGTCCTTGTTTTGATGACCCGGGCGAGATAAGGAGAAAATGACTGAGGAGTCCAGATTCCCCTGTTTGTGGCTCACACTGGGATATGTTTGTGAATGTCTGAGAGTTGAGGGCAGGATGAGCTTGTACTTTGACTCAAACCCAAAACCGGCTGGCAGTGAGAGAGTGGATCCGTGTGGGATGCCCATTGGAACATAAAATTGGCATGGGATGCAAAACCCACATCCAGATCCATCCCATTCCCACTGTGAGATTTAGATTAAAATCAGGTCCGGTGTGTCTGAATGCTCCTGCATTAAAACAGTATGTTGGTAATCTAAGAAAATCTTTGTCCTTTTCTTCCATAGGAAGTTATCCTGAAGAGGGCGGCTGACTTAGTGGAGGCACTTTATGGCATGCCACATAATAACCAGGTAATAGCTTGTCTAGTGTATCATTGTATAGAGATGACACTGTGGCAGTGAGGGCCGGGCGACTGAGGGACTTTTGAGGACCAGGATATTGAGAGCCAAGATTCTGATGGCTGTGGAGCTGTGAACCAAGATTCCGAAAGCCAGGGAACTGAGGGCTGGGGAACTGAGGAAGGGACATCAAGGGCTGGGCCATTGCACTGAGGACTGAGGGACATTGAGAGCAGGGGAATTGAGGGACATTGAGGGCCAATGCACTGAGGACTGAGGGACATTGAGAGCACGTGAATTGAGGGAGGGACACCGAGGGTCATTATACTGAGGACTGAGGGACATTGAGAGCAGGGGAATTGAGGGAGGGACACTGAGGGCCAATGTACTGAGGACTGAGGGGCATCAAGAGCAGGGGAACTAAGAACTGGGACTCTCAAAACATGGAGAGGGAAGGCAAAAAGGTTAGGAGATCAAGAATACAACTGTTGAATCCTTGCATGCGCCGATGTATTACTGTTTTAAACACTCTGAGGACTGGCAGTCAGTTTCTACTGGGCTTAACAATTTATTTTTGCTTCAAAATGTGCCTGGTAGGAGATTATCCTGAAGCGGGCAGCTGACATCGCAGAGGCCCTGTACAGTGTCCCTCGGAACCACAACCAGCTTCCAGCTCTCAGTAACACATCCGTCCACGCAGGGATGATGGGAGTCAACTCCTTCAGTGGTCAGCTGGCGGTAAATGTGTCCGAATCCTCTCAGGCTGCCAATCAAGGTAAGGCTTTCTTCACATTGAATAGAGTTGTCTCCATGACTGAACAGGCTTCTTGCAGCCCACCACCCCAACCTTGTCCACTCTTCCCATTAGGTGGGTAAGGTAGGGAAGACTGAAGAAGCTAGTTCTGGCTGAAAGGAGACTTAGCTCAGGCATGTAAAATTATAAAGGAGCTGGACAGTGTGGGTCGGATGAGCCTACTCTGTTAGCAGAGAGGTTATTAACCAGGGCACACAGATTTCAAGCAATTGATGGAAGGATTAGAAGGGAATTGATGAGATTTTAGGGGCATGTTAGGGGTCTGGAACACATGGCCTGAAAGGAATGTAGAGGCAGAAACCCTTGTTGCATTTAAAGACCCTTGGATATGTCCTCAAGTTACTTGAAATGCAGCAACAACTTACATTTACATAGCACCTTTAACCTAATGAAACATCCCATAGTACTTCACAGAAGCATGATAAACCAAAGGATTACACAAAGTCAGATCAGGAGACACCAGGTCAGATGGCCAAAAGCTTGATCAAGGAGATGGGTTTTAAGGGGTGTCTTAAAGGAAGAAAGTGAGATAGAGAGGTGGAGAGATGTAACCGAGAGTATTCTAGAGCCTTTGACTGAACTGGAGCCTCGACCACCAATGGTGGTGAAATTAAAATCAGGGACGTTCATTGGGCCAAAACTTTGTGGGCACCATTTTCTCAGAGGGTTGTGGGATTGGAGGAGATTACAGTGGTAGAGAGTGGTGAGGTCATAGAACCATAGAACATTACAGCACAGAAACAGGCCTTTTGGCCCTTCTTGCCTGTGCCGAACCATTTTTGTGCCTAGTCCCACTGACCTGCACCTGGACCATATCTCTCCAGACCCTTCTCATCCATGTACCTGTCCAGGTTTTTCTTAAATGTTAAAAGTGAGCCGGCATTCACCACCTCATCTGGCAGCTCATTCCAAACTCCCACCACTCTCTGTGTGAAGAAGCGCCCCCCCTAATATTCGCTTTAAACCTTTCCCCCCTCACCCTTAACCCATGTCCTCTAGTTATTTTGTCCTCTAGCCTCAGTGGAAAAAACCTGCTTGCATTCACTCTATCTATACCCATCATAATTTTATACACCTCTATCAAATCTCCCCTCATTCTTCTGCGCTCCAGGGAATAAAGTCCTAACCTAGTCAACCTTTCTCTGTAATTCAGTTTCTCAAGTCCCGGCAACATCCTTGTAAACCTTCTCTGCACTCTTTCAACCTTATTAATATCCTTCCTATAATTAGGTGACCAAAACTGCACACAATGCTCTAAATTCGGCCTCACCAATGTCTTATACAACCTCACCATAACATTCCAACTCTTATACTCAATACTTTGATTTATAAAGGCCAATGTACCAAAAGTACTCTTTACAACCCTTTCCACCTGTGACGTCACTTTTAGGGAATTATGTATCTGTATTCCCAGATCCCTCTGTTCTACTGCACTCTTCAGTGTCCTATCATTTACCTTGTATGTTCTACCTTGGTTTGTCCTTCCAAAGTGCAATACCTCACATTTGTCTGCATTAAACTCCATCTGCCATTTTTCAGCCCATTTTTCTAGCTGGTCCAAATCCCTCTGCAAGCTTTGAAAACCTTCCTCACTGTCCACTACACCTCCAATCTTTGTATCATCAGCAAACTTGCTGATCCAATTTACCGCATTATCATCCAGATCATTGATATAGATGACAAGCAACAATGGACCCAGCACTGATCCCTGTGGCACACCACTAGTCATAGGCCTCCACTCAGAGAAGCAATCCTCCACTACCACTCTTTGGCTTCTTCCATTGAGCCAATGTCTAATCCAATTTACTACCTCTCCATGTATACCTAGCGACTGAACCTTCCTGACTAACCTCCCATGCGGGACCTTGTCAAAGGCCTTACTAAAGTCCATGTAGACAACATCCACTGCCTTCCCTTCATCCACTTTCCTGGTAACCTCCTTGAAAAACTCCAATAGATTGGTTAAACATGACCTACCAGGCACAAAGCCACGTTGACTCTCCCTAATAAGTCCCTGTCTATCCAAATATTTGTAGATCCTATCTCTTAATACTCCTTCCAATAATTTACCGACTACTGACGTCAAACCTACCGACCTATAATTTCCCGCATTACTTTTTGAGCCTTTTTTAAACAACGGAACAACATGAGCTATCCTCCAATCATCTGGCACCTCACCCGTGGATACCGACATTTTAACTATATCTGCCAGGGCCCCTGCAATTTCAACACTAGTCTCCTTCAAGGTCCGAGGGAATACCCTGTCCGGTCCTGGGGATTTATCTACTCTGATTTGCCTCAAGAGAGCAAGCACCTCCTCCCCTTTAATCTGTATAGGTTCCATGACCTCCCTACTTGTTTGCCTTATTTCCATACACTCCATGCCAGTTTCCTTAGTAAATACGGATGCAAAAAACCCATTTAATATCTCCCCCATTTCTTTTGGTTCCATACATAGCCGACCACTCTGATCTTCAAGAGGACCAACTTTATCCCTTACTATCCTTTTGCTCTTAATATACCTGTAGAAGCTCTTAGGATTATCCTTCACCTTGCCTGCCAAAGCAACCTCATGTCTTCTTTTAGCCCTCCTGATTTCTTTCTTAAGTAGTTTCTTGCACTTTTTGTACTCCTCAAGCATCTTATTTGCTCCCTGTTGGCTCTACATGTCATACATCTCTCTCTTCTTCTTTATCAGAGTTCCAATATCCCTCGAGAACCAAGGTTCCTTATTCTTATTCACTTTGCCTTTAATCCTGACAGGAACATACAAACTCTGCACTCTCAAAATTTCTCCTTTGAAGGCCTCCCACTTACCATTCACATCCTTGCCAGAGAACAGCCTGTCCCAATCCACGCTTTTTAGATCCTTTCTCATTTCTTCAAATTTGGCCTTTTTCCAGTTTAGAACCTCAACCCGAGGACCAGATAGATCTATCTTTATCCATGATCCAGTTGAAACTAATGGCGTTATGATCACTGGAACTAAAGTGTTCCCCTACACACACTTCCGTCACTTGTCCTAACTCGTTTCCTAATAGGAGATCTAATATTGCATCCTGTCTAGTTGATACCTCTATATATTGATTTAGAAAATTTTCCTGAACACATTTTACAAACTCTAACCCGTCTAGACCTTTAACAGTATGGGAGTCCTATATGTGGAAAATTAAAATCTCCTACTATCACAACTTTATGTTTCCTGCAGTTGTCTGCTATCTCTCTGCAGATTTGCTCCTCCAATTCTCACTGACTATTGGGTGGTCTATAATACAACCCCTTTAATGTGGTCATACCTTTCCTGTTTCTCAGCTCCATCCATATGGCCTCGGTAGACAAGCCCTCTAATCTGTCCTGCCTGAGCACTGCTGTAACATTTTCCCTGACTAGCAATGCCACCCCCCACCCTTCATCCCTCTGCCTCTATCACGTCTGAAACATTGGAACCCTGGAACATTGAGCTGCCAGTCCTGCCCCTCCTGTGGCTAAGTTTCACTAATGGCTATAATGTCATAGTTCCATGTGTCGATCCACGCCCTCAGCTCGTCTGCCTTCCTCACAATACTCCTGGCATTGAAATAGGCACACCTCAGAAGATTATTACCACCACATACAACCCTTCTATTTGTGATTTTGCATGAACTATTAACATCATTTATTTTCACCCCCGTCCACTATCTGCTCTGGCACCCTGGTTCCCATCCCCCTGCAAATCTAGTTTAAACCCTCCCCAGTAACACTAGCAAACCTCCCTGCAAGTATATTGGTCCTCTTGTAGTTCAGGTGTAACCCGTCTCTCTTGTACAGGTCCCACCTCCCCAGAAGAGGTCCCAATGATCTAGAAATCTGAAACCCTGCCCCCTACACCAGTTCCTCAGCCATGTGTTCATCCGCCCGAGCATCCTACTCTTACCCTCACTGGCACGTGGCACAGGTAGCAATCCTGAGATTACTACCCTCGGGGTCCTGCTTTTTAACTTCCTACCAAGCTCTCTATACTCAGACTTCAGGACCTCCTCACTCTTCCTTCCCACGTCATTGGTACCGATGTGTACCATGACATCTGGCTGATCACCCTCCCACTTCAGAATGCTGTGCACGCGATCAGAGACATCCCTGACGCTGGCACCCAGTTGGCAACAAACCATCCGGGAGTCTCTGTCACGACCACAGAACCTCCTGTCTGTACCTCTGACAATCGAGTCCCCTATCACTACCGCTCTCCTCTTCTTCCACCCTCCCTTCTGCACTGCAGAACCAGACTCAGTGCCAGAGATCCGGCTGCCGCAGCTTGTCTCAGGTAAGGCATCCCCCACAACAGTATCCAAATTGGTATACCTGTTGTGGAGGGGAATGGCCACAGGGAAACCCTGCTCTCCCTGCCCTTTCCCTTTCCCTTTCCCTTTCCCTTGCTTGACGGTAACCCAATTACCTGTGCTCTGTGCCTTTGGCGTAACTGCCTTCCTGAAGCTACCATCTATAAACTCCTCATTCTCCCGAATGATTCGGAGGTCATCCAGCTCCTGCTCCAATTCCCTAACGCGGTTTGTTAGGAGCTGCAGCTGGATGCACCTCCTGCAGGTGTCGTTGTCAGGGAGACTGGAGGTCTCCCTGACTTCCCACATCATGCAAGCGATGTATTCCAACATCCTGCCTGACATTCTTCTACTCTGAAGAACCAATAACAACTTACCGGAACCTACCCTCGCCTCTGCCTGTTCACGCTGAAGCCTGTTTGGGCCAAAGCCGTCCCACTCTGCTCCTTCTCACTCCGCCACCCGCTCACAACGCTGCCCACTGGATAGAGCGGCCTGCTTTTTAAACCTTCCACGCGCTATTGGCTGACATCAGAGAAAAAGAAAACTTCCCAGGTCTCACTGGGGTCTACTTCCGGTTTTAGACTTCGGCTGCCTTACAAAAACTCCTAAAAAAAGAAATAAAAAAAATTAAGTTATAAATCTCTCTTTCCTACTAGCTTTCCTCATTTGAATCACCTCTCTAGCGGCTCATCTGGAACAATGAGGTCATGGGGGGGAGATTTAGTCATGGGTAGAATGTGGGAGGACTGGACTGCAATGGAATAGGTAAGTCTAAAGATAATGAAGGCACGAATGAAGGTTTCAGCAGCCGAAGAGCTGAGACAAGGGCAGAGTCAAGAAGTGGAAATAGGCAGTTATATGAAGAATATGAAGTTATAAGCTCTGTTCAGGGTCAAATATGACACCAAGGTTGCAAACAGTTTAATATCAGACTGTTGCCAGGGAGAGGGATGGAGTCAATACTGAGAGAAAGTAAGTTGGAGCGGGGGATTAAAAATAATGACTTCTGTTTTCCCAATATTTAATTGGAGGAAACTTCTGCTCATTCATGACTGGATGTCAGATAAGCAGTCTGATAATTTAGCAACAGTGGAGGAATTGGGAGAGACGGTCGTGAGGTGGAGTTGGGTGTCATCTGTGTGGACATGCAAAAACTGAAGCTGTGCATTTAGACAATGTCGCCAAGGAGCAGTGTAAGAAATAGGGGTGGGCCAAGGGTAGATCCTTGGGGGGAGGAAGGGGGGAGCGGGGGACGACGCCCGAGTTAAGAGTGCGAGAGCAGGAAGAGAAGCCATGCCAAGTGGTTCCCTGGCTATGATAAAATAGATAAGAATGGAACCAGGTGAGAGCATCTGTACATTGGCGGAAGGTGGTGTGGTCAACCTGTCAAAGGCCGCAGGCAGGTCAAGAGGGACAAGGAGGAAATGTTTACTTTTGTCACAGTCACATCCCCCCTCCCACCAGGATGCAAGAACCGGGAGTAAACTTCATATCCAGCTGATGTGGGAGAAAAGCATTGACGGTGAGCTTGAAGTGGATTTAGCTGCAGTGGCCTCTTCCTATCTTGGGGCCTGTGCTGTTTGCTTGAAAGCTGTCAATAGCTGAGTCACCTCACAAAAAATGACATGAGTGCCAGAGTTAGGAGGGAGACCAATCAAAGTAAAACACGGTGTAGTCACATAGTGTTATGATAGAGAAATAGCAATACTGCCGCTGCAAGGGCAGAGTAATTTCTCACTGCCTAGATACCGCAGACTTGTGAAGTAGCATCTAATATACAATGTTAGATACTGATCAATCCTTCTCTTTGGAGTTTAGTGAATCCTGACTTTTCCCTCATCTTCTATATAAACATTTCAAGTGTTCTAAAATCCATTTGAAAGGTTGCTGCCTAGGTTGATGTTGCTATTCTCTAATAGCAGAACCCTCCAGCTGTAACCCTTTTCTCTTATTGCTGTTCCATCTATGTTGATAGAAGTGCTACAGTGCAGCAGGAGGCCATTCAGCCTATCAAGTCTGCACCAACTCTCTGAGCATCCTACCTAAGCCCTCTCTCCCGCCCTATCCCTGTAACCCCACACATTCACCATGGCTAATCCATCTAACCTACGCATCTTGGGATGACGCAGCAAAAATGCTGCCTCATGGCGTGACAGGACACAAGTCGGCCAAACTCCTCATTTTCACGTGTGATGCAGATAACAAATAGGTTAGACCAAGGAGAGCCAATGGATGTTATCTATCTTGACTTCCAAAAGGCCTTTGACAAGGTGCCTCACGGGAGACTGCTGAGTAAAATAAGGGCCCATGGTATTCGAGGCAAGGTACTAACATGGATTGACGATTGGCTGTCAGACAGAAGGCAGAGAGTTGGGATAAAAGGTTCTTTCTCAGAATGGCAACCGGTGACAAGTGGTGTCCCGCAGGGTTCAGTGTTGGGGCCACAGCTGTTCTCTTTATATATTAACGATCTAGATGACGGGACTGGGAGCATTCTGGCCAAGTTTGCCGATGATACAAAGATAGGTGGAGGGGCAGGTAGTATTGAGGAGGTGGGGAGGCTGCAGAAAGATTTAGACAGTTTAGGAGAGTGGTCCAAGAAGTGGCTGATGAAATTCAACGTGGGCAAGTGCGAGGTCGTACACTTTGGAAAAAAGAATAGAGGCATGGACTATTTTCTAAACGGTGACAAAATTCATAATGCTAAAGTGCAAAGGGACTTGGGAGTCCTAGTCCAGGATTCTCTAAAGGTAAACTTGCAGGTTGAGTCCGTAATTAGGAAAGCAAATGTAATGTTGTCATTTATCTCAAGAGGCTTGGAATACAAAAGCAGGGATGTACTTCTGAGGCTTTATAAAGCACTGGTTAGGCCCCATTTGGAGTACTGTGAGCAATTTTGGGCCCCACACCTCAGGAAGGACATACTGGCACTGGAGCGGGTCCAGCGGAGATTCACACGGATGATCCCAGGAATGGTAGGCCTGACATACGATGAACGTCTGAGGATCGTGGGATTATATTCATTGGAGTTTAGGAGGTTGAGGGGAGATCTGATAGAAACTTACAAGATAATGAACGGCTTAGATAGGATGGACGTAGGGAAGTTGTTTCCATTAACAGGGGAGACTAGGACGCGGGGGCACAGCCTTAGAATAAAAGGGAGTCACTTTAGAACAGAGATGAGGAGAAATTTCTTCAGCCAGAGAGTGGTGGGTCTGTGGAATTCATTGCCACAGAGGGCTGTGGAGGCCGAGACGTTGAGCGTCTTCAAGACAGAAATTGATAAATTCTTGATTTCTCGAGGAATTAAGGGCTATGGGGAGAGAGCGGGTAAATGGAGTTGAAATCAACCATGATTGAATGGTGGAGTGGACTCGATGGGCTGAATGGCCTTACTTCCGCTCCTATGTCTTATGGTCTTATGGTCTTATGCTTTGGGCAGTTGTCAAGAAAGAGCTGGCATTTCCCCGCAGGAAGCAGAAAAGAATCAACAGGATCATTAAACCAGCTTTTATTTACAGTCTGAATAGTGGATATCTTCTTTTCTCTTACTGCACAGCAAGAAAAGGACTCTCAGGCTGAATCCCTGCCTTGGGAATGCCCCCTAGCCAGACCAGGCCATGGCTGGAGGCCCATGGCTTTGCTAGGACCCACAGGGTTGGGCGGGGGGGGGGGGGGGGGGTGGGCTGCACACAATGTGCCGTAACCAGATGCATCACCTTTACAGAGATTGAGTAACGATCTTCAAAGACCACTTCTATGCTGATCCAAAAAATTGCCTTTTTATTTGTGGATACATTGTGAGGCAGTCTTCCAGATTTTATTTTTAGCATTGAAAACAGTCAGGGATAGTGATGGGAATTAGAGCAGGCAAATTTAGGGGGAAAAAAAAATCACTAAAAATCAGTGTTTACCTTAAGCATCGGTAAACCTCAAGAAAACAAACAAGTGACTAAAAGGCAGTCAAGCTAAATGACAACCCACAATTATTTACACCATTCACAGGTACCACTGTTAAGTTCCAAAAGTAATGTTAAATGTTCACCAAATCCTGTCAAGTTATTTTAGTAGAAAAATCTATTTATAGTGTTTGTCAACAGACAGCGTTTACGGAATGTTCACAGCTAAAATTAAATCTCAAAGTAGTACAACACTGTAGTGTCATCAAGTACCCATCTTTTTAAAGTCCACATTCTGAGTAACCACTGCCAAAATTGAGTGTGTGCTACGAGTGGTGTGTTATGATCACTGTAGGCAGTGTATCCATTGTATAATGTGTGCAATGGTTGGTATATTAGGATTACTGCATGCAGGGTTATCCATTGTACAAAGTATGTTATGAATGGTATATTTTGATTGCTGTACACAGTGTATCCAGATGCTAGGCATAGTATGTTACAATCAACGTGTACAGTTATCCATTCATTAGTAACACATTAAACAATGACATTAAGGGATATAGGGAATTTGCGTAAAGATGGCATTGAGGTAAAAAATCAGCCATGAACGAGCTCAATGGCAGAGCAGGCTCCAGGGGCTGAATGGTCTACCCTTGCTCCTTTGTTCTTAACAAAACGCTTCAGCCCATATCCAACCTCAGAACTGAGCTTTGAAAAGGAAATTTCGTAGTTGTTCTCCCCCTCAGATTTACGAGGAAATCCAGTTAGAAACAGAGGAATTATTTGGTCTATCATGTCCATGCTTGATAAAATATCCAGCCGAATCTCACCTCTTTTCTCCAGAGTCCTGTGGGGTACAGTGCCTTGAGGTAATGACATGTTATTTCAGCACTGTTTGTTGCATGGCATTAATTTAATTAATGCTTAGATATAATGCACAATGGGACAATATGTTAGAAAGAGGGCGTTGCTCTGAATTTTACCCCAATTTCTTCCTTCCCTATAAGAACATTGGTTGGAAATTCCTGGCCTTTCATGCCAGTGGGATCTTCCAGTCCCCTCTATGGCACATCTCTGCTGCAGGTTTCCCAGGTGCATTTAACAAGAAACCCTCTTGATAACAGTGGGCCAGCCAATGATGGGCTGCTCCTGGGAAATGTGCAGCGGGTTATCAGAAAATCTTGTTGGAAGACAATATACAGATAAACAACTGTCCTCCAGAACCTTCCCCCAAGGATCAGATTCATGTGTCAGTTTCGATGGCCAGTGAACCATTCTGCTGGTCTTGCCATCCAGGGACTATGATATTGTTCCTTACTACTCAATGCCAGTCGTGGATGTTCCATTATCATCAAAACTGAGACAAACTAACTAACCCACTCTTACAGAGAGCAAGTCTCATACCCACCTAACCTTTACAGATACAATACTGGGTAGAGCCATTCTCATCTGTGTTACGTCAGGAGTTTTGAGGGTATCTTGTGTTTGTTAGAGATATAAGTATTTGTCAGATGAGTCGTTATGTCATTGTAGAGGTTGCAACAGTGAAGGCTGCCGCATTGTGATGTCTACCTTACCCTCATTTCGATGGATTGGTTATCAGTGTATCTCAATATTGTGACATCCCTGTAGCTATTTCTGCACTCTTGCTGTTATCAGCTCTGAATCAGGATTAATAGCTTGTGCAATGTAACAAGGTCAAGATATGTGGAAAAAGTCAACGCTTTAAAGTTTAGAATCTAGGTTGGTTGGCATTTCAATATCTGGAACAGCACAGGAAATCCAATCTTTTTCACTTTTAAGGGACCTTTCTGAGGAAACTTTCATCCCCTTTCATTATGTAGCAACATACACACCAATTCCATCAAAGGGCTGGGTCAATTCATCAGATTAATATCTTCCATCATGGTCTCTCTGAGGTTAATCGATGAATCCACGCAAAAAAGGGGTTCCTCTATCACATTGGACAGTTTTTCTTCCAAACCGTGCTCTCTAACAGATGCTGCAGCACAAACATTAACAAAGAGCTGATTTCAAGCAGTGCCCAGACAATTTTATCAACTCTCTTGTGTTTTAGCTACCAAGCCTTTGATATAACATCCTTTAGTAGAGCATGAGGATGATGCTCAGATGACTGCGGCTATGAGAGAGATAATAATGATGTGTGCTTATATATCCCTTCTTCAATAAAGGTTTTACTCGCAACACAAGCAGTGTGTCTCCTCATGGATATGTGCCGAGCTCCACTCCACAGCAGACGAACTACAACTCTGTAACAACGAGTATGAATGGATATGGGAACGCTGGGATGTCCAACCTGGGAGGTTCTCCTGGTTTTCTCAATGGGTCTGCTGCCAATTCGCCATATGCCAGTAAGTAAAAACAGACATGCACCAGATATTAAAATTGGCCTCATCTGTTTGTCCAATATCCTGGCTTATTGGGGACTCACTAACATCTTAGCAGCATTAGCATTATGAGCCCAATACATAGGTGAACTAACCCCATGTCTTTCTGTACTTTTCAGTGTGATATATTTGGCCAATGCATGATTATTTCGCTTGAGTGTTAAAGTTTCTATTCCATTTCGAGCAAAGGTATTATTTTACTTAATAGCTTGCCATGTAATACTTCAGCCCTGTTTTAAAATTAGAACGGTAATAGCTCGCAGAACCATTTGTACAGCTTCGAAAGGCAAAACCTTTCTTATCGGCCTTTGGTGGGAGCCAAGTTCTCAATTAAAAGATTATCCAGCACAAAGCGACTCGGCCTGTTGCATTCCAAGCATCACATCTCGTTACAGATGCAGAACCAAAATAGAGAGAAGAGAAAGCCAACCATTTCATGTTCTCCAACTCCAGAGAGGAGACAGTTTAGCTCCAGTTGATTTCAGGACCGGATCAACATTTAAACTTCTCTCGTAGTTGTTGCACACAGATTGTCCTTAGACAATCCTGTTGAATTTCCTTTGGGGATCGGGAAGACCTACAGAAATCCTGAAGAAATTCCTGTCAAATGCGCATGGTGCTCAATAAAGGAATAAAGAGAGTTCACAAGCTTGGGTGCAGTTTTATTCAATAACGATTAAAGCTAACCTTTGTTTTCTTTTCTATTGAGTCTAATAGAGAATTTGGGAATCTGTTTGCAATCTTGTCCAAGATTCTCTGACCTCGCCCGCGACTGGGATTCTCTGGTCCCGCTGCAGTGAATGGAGATTTGGCTGAGCGCCAAATTCTCTCTTCTTGTTGGCGGCGGGGTTGTGAACAGCCAAAGAATTTCAGTCCTTGTCCCTTACAAATCTATACAGAGAATTACATTACCTCCTGCCTCTTGTCCGCCAAAAAGACTTTTCCATCCTCATTCGTGACTGGAATTTCCGGTGCTGCTGAGAGTAAAAGGAGTTTTGGCTGGAATGCCAAATTTCCTGTTCTTGCCCTCAATGGTTCCCGCTATGGATGAGATCCGAGAATCCGCCCTTTGACCAGAGGTTTTCCGGTCCCGCCAGATAGGATGCAAAGAGAGCGGCCAAAGTCATTTGGCTGCTCTCCAAATATTCCTACCTCACCTGCGATGATGCCCACCCCTGGCAGGAATGGAAAATCCCATCCTTGACCCCAATTCAATTTAGAAGAGTGAATTGTTGATCCAATGAAAAATGGATGTGAGGAACGGAAAAGCGAAACACCGCAATGCTGGAAATCTGAAATAAAACCCGGAAGTGCTGGAAATGCTCAGTAGGTCAGGCAGCATCTGTGGAGAGAGAAAACCGAAGTTAACATTTCTGGTCAGTGTGGAGGCTCATTGAGGATTTAAAATGTGGACCCCATACGAGAATTTCTGCAAAGCTAGCGTTTACCTCTTGCAATAATCTAGTGACTCTTCAGAGCTGGAAACAATTTTGTTAATGATTGGACAGTGGTTAGCATTGCTGCTTCACAGTGCCAGAGTTCGATTCCGGCTTGGGTCACTGTCTGTGTGGAGTTTGCACTTTCTCCCTGTGTCTGCATGGGTTTCCTCCGGGTGCTCCAGTTTCCTCCCACAGTCCAAAGATCTGCGGGTTAGGTTGATTGGCCACGCTAAATTGACCCTAGTTTCAGGGGGGTTAGCAGGTTAAATATGTAGGGTTATGGGGATGGGTGAGATTGTTGTCGGTGCAGCCTCAATGGGCTGAATGGCCTCTTTCTGTACTATAGGGATTCTATGATTCTGTTCTATGATTCTATGAACAAGGACTTGCCATTCGCCCAAATTCCCCAGGATGCAAGGATGTACAACACCGTTCAACACAAGGAATTGAAATCTGGTCAGATTAAAACCTTTAACTATCACTGAATGAATCTCCCCCAGCCCCAAACTTGGCAAAGCCTCAGTTGGTAAATAACTCCATTTGGAATGTGTCATTTACACCCGGAAGGAGACTGTTGTGAACCTGGTCTGTTTCATTATATCCTTAGCATCCAATAATTCTCCAGCAACAGAAGCTAGATTGAGTAGGGATTTCTCCACACTTATTGACTCAGTTTTCTGACACAGAGAGAGAGGAATAATCTCTTCTCACAGAAGCTCTACTCTTGAAAACAAACAGCGTGTGGCCAGATTTTACAGATACAGCTTACCGTGAGGAAGCCTTGCCTGCCCAGAAACTGTAGGCTCGCTGCCAGAGAACATCCAGTCATTAATGTCATGAATGGAAAATCTGGGAAGGAGCTACTTCCATTTATGGCCAGCTAATGGGTGAGACTGATAGCACAAAATCAGCCCTTTTGTTAACCCATTAGCCAACAATGGTGCTCTTTGTAGTGAGGTCTGCAAGGACTCATCATAGAGCTGCCCTCAGCTTATGTCAGTACCATGGAATACCTCCTGTGAAATATCTCCCCGAGCTCAGTGATATTCAGTGCCAAGATTAATTTAAAATGAAATTAGGCTCATTCTGAACTCAGAGCTAACAAGGCCAAGGGATAAAACTGGAACTCTGTAAAGATGAGACAGGCAGCAGCCAAACATATTATTCAATTAAAAGCAAAACACTTTGGATGCTGGAAATCTGAAATAAAAATAGAAAATGCTGAATAAACTTGTCTGGTGGCATCTGAGGAAAGAGAAACAGAGTTACAGTTCTATAGAAGAGTCTCATGTACTTGAAACATTAACTCTGTTTCTCTCTCCACATATCCAGCATCTGTGTGTGTGTGTGTGTGCATGTGTGTGCGTGTGTGTGTGCATGTGCGTGTGTGTGTGCATGTGTGTGTGTGTGTGTAGATCTCGGATGGAGTCCTGGAGAACGATACCCTAGTATCTTCAAGAGAGGGGAAAAGACACGGAAACAGGGCAGATACAAGCATATCAGCAAGTGTCTGCACCATTATATGCAGAAAAATATGCAAGTATCAGTCAGGAAAAGACTATTTGACCCACCAAGTTTGCTTCAGACACTCAGGATCACTGGAGAACATTGTGACTCGTCCTTCCTATATTCTCGCCACCTAACAACCCATGTAACCTCTTGGGAGAGGTTAAGTTCTCGGTTTATTGCCATTGACTGCTGCAGATGTTCAGACCTTGCTTTAAACAGGGACCAGTTTTCTGGAAGACTCCAGAGGAGTGTGTCCCCTGAGTTGTTGCACCCTCCTTGTACGGTCAAATTGAGCAGCGACGTTCGAAAGAAGGATGGGATTTCTCGGAAATGGGGCTCATTAAACTAATGCATAGAAACCATCTTCATTACACTGTTATTGTCCGTTTTGATGTTTTCCTATTTTGTGTGTTGTCTTCCAGCATACTGCACTGTGGGTAGGTGTTTGTTAAAGCTTCAAATCGTCACACGCAGCACCCTAGATTTAACAACCACTTAAAATAAATGGGTTACCACTGCGGTAAAATCATTGGAACATCTAAGTAAGCAGTATAGGTCCCCTCACGAACACACTTGCGTGGGTCTTTCATCGATATTCCTTCAAATTTCTAAATTAAAGATTATCCTCAATTCTGAACACCTTAGTGTGACTGTTAATTAATCACAAGTAAAAATGTGAAGCCGAGCTGTACCGTAGCTGAACAATGTTAATGATCTTATTTTAAAAAAATCTTTCACTGAGCCTATTCATTGCGGCTTGAGGCTTCAGTTTCATTCAAAGTCCAAGCACAGAGAGAGCAGCCGATGTTAGCCATATATCCTCACTTCTACGTTTACTCATGGGTTAGTCTGAACTTTGCACCAGGGCTTGAGGTTGGATGCTGGAATTTCACCAAGGTCCCCCTTCAAGGACTGCCTAGAAGGGGATGCTGTCTCTTTAACAAAAAAGGGAGGTTCTAAAAAGTTCCGTGTCACTCAGACCTGACCTGTCCCATCAGACACCGTCTCAGTCAGGCTCTCTAATTAAAAGGCGTCATTCTTAATTAAATCAATAAACTAATTGCATGAGTAATGATTAAACAACCAGCACTTTACTCGCATTACAAGGAGCTGAGATGACCTTAGCGAAAGACATTTTTCTATCTATGGCCTGCTGTTTGCGTAGCTCTAATTTTCATCAATCGATTACCTTTTCTCTTATACCCACGGGTGTGTGGCCTGATTAAAAAACACTCACTGATGACAATCATGCAGGGCCAAGGAAGGGCCGCGAAGCAGTAAGAGCAGGATGATGGGGGAATGACTAAACTGAACGCACACTGCAGGCGAGCTATTGACATACCAGAATAACCCCTCGATCATCCAAGAGGAAAAAGCTGCACTTGTAATTTTACAAAGAGCAGACGAAGGGGCTGTGCCTGTTTGAGGTAACTACACCATGGTGTGAGGTGGATGCTATTTGACTGTGGCACTTTTGCATTAACTGAACCTGCCTGCCCGCCCATTCCCTCACCCTCCACTTCCTGTCATTGTTCTCCTGTTTCTTGCCAAAAGTAAAAATCAACTCAACAAGATCCTCCCCCTCCCCCTTTTTAACTTCCTCAACCCTAAACTTGCCACTTCTGTGGCACAGAACCGCACCTTTTAAGCTGATGTTAACCAGCAAACTCAGGGTTTGAAAGGGTTAAGTCACCAATGTCGCCAGGTAAGTGACCCAGTGGAGATACGACAAGTCGTTCTACCCAGCTGTGGTCACACAATTATTTTTTTCTCTCAACGTCTTAAAATGACTCAAATTGTCTTGCCACCATTGACTAACTATCCTGAAAATGGTCGATGAACTGTACAAATTCATATATATATATTTATATTTATATATATATGTATGAAAAAATATATATATGGCACCCAAATGGTTGACATATTTCCTCCTTTCTTGTTGCAGTAGTGCCGTCCAGTCCTACCATGGCCTCCTCCACCAGCCTTCCTTCAAATTGTAGCAGTACCTCTGGCATTTTCTCCTTCTCGCCAGCCAATATGGTCTCTGCAGTGAAACAAAAAAGCGCCTTCGCTCCGGTGGTGAGACCACAGACCTCCCCTCCCCCGACCTGCACCAGCGCCAACGCTAACAGTCTCCAAGGTGAGCTCACACACACCACAGGCCCAGGCTGATTTCATTCCGTATGGTTAGGCTGAAACTCTTACACTCGTAATAGGAATAATAAATAAAACATTCCAGACACGTTAAACTCTCTTGAAAGTTGGGACGTATATATAAATGGCTACCCCGTGTGTAATATTAGAGATTTCTCATCAATCTATTCAAACTCTGCAATGTTGTAACGCAACCCAAATGCGCAAGTCTTAGCCTCTCGGTTAGAATGACGTTAAAATGTCTTATCATCTAACAACCCACTTTGTAAACATACGAGGCCACCAAGGCTCCTCAGAAAAATGTTTTTGCAGTGCCATCCTGTGAGAGTTTTGTCAACAAGGAACACCAGATGAGCAATGATTAAGACAGAGGCAAGTCAGGTCTGCAGCAGTTGTCTGCTAGCCCTGAAAGATCTGGCCTTGCTTTCGTACTGGCAGCTGTACGGGTTTAACAGAGAAAGAGTTAAATATAGATCCTGTGCATATAAATCAAAGTCACCATTCACATCTGTGAGGGTTGATTAAAAACAATAGAATGGCGGTGGACTTGGTCCAGGTGTCACCTTTTGCGATTCAACTCAGATGGTTTCCATGCCAACGTCATCACTTCCAAGACACTTTTCAAGCAGGGGTCTTTGACGGGGCCTTTGTGAATGAGGAAGTAAAGCAGATCCCGATTGTAGAACTTAACACAGTGCAGTAAAGTCAAATAGCGTCTTTGTCGGTGTGATGTTGTCTGTTCTCTGTTGTGTTACTTGTTTTAAATTGAATGAATGTCTGAGACTGCTTTCCTTTTTCATTAGAAATCACTAACATAATCTCTTTTTCTCTCCCCACCCTCAGCCACCCTCTCCCCTCTCTCCATCCCACGCTCTCCCCACTGTTTGACCAGTCTTTTGTGGACTCTTAGCGAGTACTGCATTGTAGGGTCACTCCAAGGGAGACCTTCCCCTGAGTTAAAACTGTCCCTTAGTGGCCTGGTGGTTAGGATTCAGTGCTTTCATACTGTGTTCTGGGTTCCATTCCCTGTCAGGAGGAGTATGCTTTAGTCTGGAATTTTCTTCCACAGCTTGGAAGGCTGGGTCACTGAAAATATTCAAGGCTGAGTTAGATTTTCAATTAGCAAGGGGAAATCGAGGGTTAAGGGATGGGTGAGGGGATGCGGAGTGGGGGAGGCGCAGACAGGCAGGAAGGTGGAGTTAAGGCCACAATCAGATCAGCCATCTTATTGAATGGCTGAATCTTATTGAGGGGCTGAATAGCCCCTCTCTGTTCCTAATTCTTCTTGGCACCAACTTCCCTCTGTCTTCCATCTGACTAGTGGCCGAACAGGAATCTTATTTGCTATTTATTGTCCTGAACTTGCTTGCAGCATAATTATCTGAATGATGTATTTTGATGCTAGGCATCATGCATCCATGCCCTTTATCAATGTCTAATAATGCCGTCACTTAACGAAGGCAGTGATTCTTCACAGAGAGAGGCCAATTCAATAGAGCTGTGCTACTGCACCCAAGTCTCACTCAGTGAAAGGGTGGCTTAGAGGGAGAGAGTGAGAGAGAGGGAGCTGAAGTTGCGAATTTCCCATTGTTACTACTGTTTGGCAAGGATCCTTGTACTATTCCCACTGGCGAATTGGCTATTGAAATATTGAGTGGAGTGTTCCAAGCCTGTAGGTGTCTCAGAGAGCCCGTCACTGTCAATTCCTCCAACCGACCCAGTAAGACAGTATGTGACACTGGGAGACACGGGTTCAAAGGTAGATGCCAGGTTTGCTTCCTGGTCTATAACTGGGTCAGCTGAGTTCAGGCAAGGCATGGCCATTGCTCTGTATCTCTCTGGAAGTTGGGGTCTGTGGGGTGAGGGGGTGGGGGGATCAGAGACAGGAAAGTTTAGTGTGGGAAATTAAGATTTCTGGTCTGGATTGCTTTCCACTGAGCCACTGACACTACGCTGGAGAACGTAGGTGTGTAAACATTGAGTGAGGGCAGTTTTGGGCTTGGATGTGATTCCCTTCATGGTTGAATAGACAGTCTAAGACATGATGAGATGTGGAAAGCAAATCACCATGAATTTGTTGTGTTGAGCTTTACTATTGCGAATACTGGTATAAGATACTCATTAATAATGTACACTGCCATAATTAAAATGATAGCATCCATCTTACAGTCGTATGAATTGTGGAATACTGCTCATACTGTACACTACTGAACTAAATTCTAGCAGGTTCTCTTGGCTTCTGACTCGTCATGTGTTACAATGAAAGAGGTTATCACTTGAATTTTATCTGCTAGACTGGTTTATTAACTATTTGTGTCCACATTATGTCCCCTGGATAATTTAACTAGGGTTTCAATGGGAAATCTCAAAATATTGTTAATGCATTTGACAAATTGGGTAGAATCTGGCTCAGTTGTTAAATACATCACTGGGTGCCACAGTGAGCCAAGCCAGACTTGTCCATGCTGTTCATTAATGGAAGAGAACAAGACTTGCATTTATATAGCGCCTTTCATGATTCCAGCTCATCCCAAAACACTGGAGAGCCAATGTAACATTTTTGAAGTGTAGAAAATGTGGTGGCCATTCTGTGCACAGCAAGTCCCCTTAAGTAACAATCGAAAAATCCACTTCAGATGTTGCTGGAGGGATGAATCTCAGTAAGAGTTTTAACAACACCAGGTTAAAGTCCAACAAGTTTATTTGGTAGCAAATGCCATTAGCTTTCGGAGCGCTGCTCCTTCGTCAGATGGAGTGGATATCTGCTCTCAAACAGGGATTGGAGGATGAATCTCATCAGGACACCATGGATGACTCCCCGGCTTAGCAGCCTGAGATGTATTCCAGGATCTGAGAGGTGGACATCACCACATGGGTTTGAAAAGACAGCATCTCCGACAGTGCACCCCTCCCTCAGTGCAATTGCTTCCAACCTCCAGGAAAGGGGAAAATGAAAAGCACATATGACAGCCCTTGTCATAGCTGTGTCCAAGGCACATTAGGGAAGGTGCATGTACCAGTACTAGATGAGAATGGGGCTGGCTTTGATCGCCTCTGTCTCCCCTATGCTTAAGTAAGCTGCCGGCACTGTGTGAACTCTTACATGAAGTATTAATCACTTAGATGAGATACTGGTGGTCTGTTCATTGCCAGGCCAAGAAGGAATCAGCAACTCGCAGGAAGGTGGGCGGATTGGGAGAGTGCAGAATTTGGGGTTTGAGAGGGAGTGTGATGGGTTAATGTTACATTAACCTGTAGCAAAGTTCTTTGCCTCTTTAATAATGCCTGGCCAAACTAACGTCAAGTAGGTGGAAAGAGTTACATTGAAAATTGCTTGTTGTCAGCATGGGGCGGCACGGTGGCACAGTGATGGGCACTGCTGCCTCACAGTGTCAGGGTTCAATTCCGGTCTTGGGTCACTGTCTGTGTGGAGTTTGCACTTTCTCCCTGTGTCTGTGTGGGTTTCCTCCGGGTGCTCCGGTTTCCTCCCACAGTCCAAAGATGTGTGGGTTAGGTTGATTGGCCATGCTAAATTAACTCTGGTGTGAGGGGGATTAGCAGGGTAAATGCGTGGGGTTACGGGAATAGGGCCTGGGTGGGATTGTGGTCGGTACAGACTCGATAGGCTGAGTGGCCTCCTTCTGTACTGTTGGGATTCTATGATTCTATGAAGGCAAAGCAAGAGTACAGGAGAGGTTGGCTCAGTTACACAGGCCGTCTTTGCGTGTGGGCTTCTAAGAAGGTCATCTTGGAATCTGAAATTGTTTTCCTCTCCACTTTGGGAAAAGAAAGTGAAAGCCCATGGGAGTTTTCTGATAAAAATCTTCCCGCAGATTTTACTTCTAATAGTCCCAGATCAAAGATAGCACACACAGCAGAAAAAGCACAGTGGGTGGGTGGAATTAAGACAGGGAGAAGGGGCAGGGTAAGAATACTGTTCCTTTAAAAGTGGTAGCCTCGGGTTTTGTCTGCACTGTCCGTCTGTGGTACATCACCGGACCTGCCGTCAGATTGAGACACTTAACTGCATGACCTGTCCATGAGGCGCAGTAACCTGAACTGCGTGGGACCAAAACTGGGTGGCAACGTGTATTAATTAACTCACAGACTGCGCACAGTCTAACCTTCCACAGTCTATGTCTTTCAGCATTAATTAGGAGGTTCACGCCCCCAATTTTCATTCCACTTTTTCCACCACGACTGTGGCTTCTGCACTACAGGGATAGTTTGAAGCCTGCCACCTGCCCTTGACTCCGAGAGGAGGGAGCTTCATAAAATCTGATCGAACTGACATTTTGGATCAGTGCATCAAATATTTATTATTTCCCTGTGAAGTTAGCTTGGCCTCCTCAACCTCTCGTGTCAATGAATTAATATTTTATGCGAATAATAAGAAAAATTCTATGTAAATATTTTTGTTTGATTCTTATCGATGGCTCACCGTTTTATCTTTGTTGCGGCCCTTCACTCCCTGTCTTAATTCCACCCACAGACAGAATCACTTGCAGTTTATATGGTGTCTTACCATACTTTTCAGGGCACCTCAGAGTATTTCACGTCAAGTAGATGGTTTTGTTGTGTTAACAGCTCACAGCAAAGCACCACAAATATGGGAATGCTATTTCTGGTGTTTGCCTGGGTGATAAATGTTGGCCAGGAGATTGGTAGAGATTGCTCGCCTATAGGTAGTGTCGTGAGAACAATTGCAACACCTGGAAAAGGTAAATGGAGCTTTTCACATGCCATCACAAAAGCCAGTAATGTTGACATAATGAGGCTTTCCTGAACTCAAAGAACTCGCATCTGGTGCAAAGATCAGGATAAATGGGGTGGATTTCTACCTCTGTTACATGCTGCTGAGAATATCAGAATTTCTACTCCTTTTGCCATCACTCATCCCTCTCCAGCCTGCAGCTTTTTTAATAGCCTAGGTTGGAAAAAGCTTGGAAGCCCTGGTCCTGGAGGAGGAACACACCTCTGTTGTACAGTAGTTGTCCAAACCTACGGGCACATTTTAACCAAATCCGATTCTTATCTCACCTGGCATCCATGCAACTTCCCAGCACTGGCATCAAAGACATTTCTCCCCCTCCCTAATTTAGATAAATACCAAAGCTAATCCCACCTAGAAGGACAAGGGCTGCAGACATAAGGGAGCACCACCACCTGGATGTTCTTCTGCAAGCCACTCACCATCCTGACTTGGAAATATAGTGCCATTCCTTCAATGTCATTGGGTCCAAAATATTGGAATTCCCTCCCTAACAGCACTGTGGGTGTTGCAGTGGTTCAAAAAGGCAGCTCACCACCACCTTCATAAGGGGCAATTATGTATGGGTAATAAATCATGGCCTTGTTTCCATCTCATGACCGGATTAAAAAATTGTAGCGCTTTGACCATTACCCAGCTCAGGTTGGGCATATTCATAGAGGTTTTGTCAAATGACCCTCTGCTCCAACACACCCCTCCCCTCCCTCACTGCCATTAGTGACAGCAGTGACATAGAGGGTAAAGAAGTAGGGCAGCCTTTAATACAGGCTAACCACAAGGTGGGAGCAGCTGTATGCTTTTGTTTTTGTCGACTCGATGGCGAACAAATGCTTCCAAGGCAGAACGTTGGATTCCCAGATTGATTTAAATGCCAATTTCTCAACGGGACCCCCTTACCCTCACCTTGGAGTGCCCAGACCGGTCACTGTGGTAGACCCTATGTAGGCACCATAGTTGCATCTGAGACCATAAACCATAAGATGTAGGGGCAGAAGTAGGCCATTCAGCCCATCGAGTCTGCTCTGCCATTCAATGAGATCGTGGGCAGGGTTCTCTGATCTCGTCCATACCTACCCCACATCCAGCAAGAATGGAGAATTTGGCACTCAGCCAAAACTCCATTCACTGCAGCGGCACTGGAAAATGCCAGCCACGGACGAATTTGGCTAATGGCTGAACTGATATGATAATTCTCAACACTTTCCCGCATTGTCCCCATAACCTTTACTGATTAAAAATCTGTCTATCTCAGCCTTGAACATACTTAATGACCCAGCCTCTGCAGCCCTCTGCGCTAAAGTATTCCACAGATTCACTACCCTCTGAGAAAATAAATTCTTCTTCATCTCTGTCTTAAATGGCCGACCCCTTACTCTGAGATTACGTCCCCTGGTCCTAGACACTCTCACAAGGGGAAACAACCTCAGTGGGGAAAATTAAAGAGTTAATCCTTGTTTGCCTCCTGGATTGGCAAAAGCGAACCTCCGACTTCAGAGCCTGGTGTCGTTCGTTGGCTTTCCTGGCACAGGACGTGAGTGCAGCAATGGGGGCGGTTGGATTGCTAAGAATGTTAACAGGGAGAAGACGGTAAAATCTCTGTCCTTAAAGAACTGGAACTCTTCAGAAATAATTGGTTCATTGCAAAGCAAAACAAGGGCAGAGGTGCATAACAAAAGTGCGGCAATTTGACCATCAATAAGCTGGGACACTGCTATTCTCTCTCCCTCGATTATTATTAATTACACCCAAGAAATACAGAAGCAACGTGTAGTATTTTAAAAACTCCTCTGCCACTGTTCCATAGATCATTCTGCTGCCACTTCTAGCTTCTATTTCACTAAACACGAGGAGGCAGGGGTGAGGGGGGCGGGGGTGGAGGAAAATAAAAAAGCACCTTCCTGTCCTTTGACGTCTGAGGGCCACCAGTGCTGTGAGATGGGAGATTCTGATAGTGCTGAGATGATAAACAAAGATCAGCTGCCAAAAGAGAGGAGGTGGGAGTGTGTGTGAGGGTGTGGGGTGGGGGAGGGGGGAGAGAGAGAGAGAGAGAGAGGGAACGAAATTACAGCTGCACAACAAAGCAGAGTAGGCTGCTGGATGCCACTTGTGGAATTTCCAAACCCCTTCGGTCCTTCGTTGGACCACTCAGTTTCTCAGCTATGACTGTGATCAATTCCCTCAGGAGTCTGGACTGGAGCTTGTTATAAGATTGGGTTTCTGTGGACGCTTGTGCACATGCACAGTGCATCCCGGTCATTTTCCTAGCAAAATAAAATGGAAAAGGGTCCCTCTTCTTTTTCAGCAAGAGAGGAAATCTTTCAAAGGATTAAGAGTGAATCAGAATAGTTGATTCAAGCTCTTACTTCGGATAAGTTACAGAGGGAATTGTGACCTTTCCCCTCCTGAAAATGCTGCTCATTCGAAAGGCTTCCTGCTGATGCCTCAACTGACTCACCATTTATCTTGTTTGAGCCAAGGCAGTGAGCACCAGGCAAATTGGCTGCGGGGGGCATCAGAGACACAGTCATGTCTTTTTGAAGGAACAGGGATTGATTCTACCCCTTCTTAGTCTGATGCTAATTGAGGTAGTTCAGTTACTACCTCCTGACTGAGACCAAGTGACTCAACACAGACTAACAAGCAAATTTGCCTCTTTTGCTCTCATTCATCTGAGAACTTTTTTTGTAGAGATACCTGATGTCCAGGAATAGTAATTAGGTTAAGCAAATTTGCTGGGGTTTTGCTTTTTTTAATTCATGGTCCTCTCATCCAAAATGGCCACCAACTAACATGCCACAATATCAGCGAAAGGTGACTTCTGGCTCATTAACAATCTTTTGATTTTCCAATTCCAAAAGCAACCATTTCACTTATGACAAACAAGCGTTGGCTAATTTTTCATTTCATTCACACACATGATGCAGTGAAGTAAACAGAGGTCATAATGTCATTTGAACATTGAGACAAAAGCCATCCATCACAATTTGTTGCAACATCCCTGGGGCATAAGTCATCTGGCACACCAACTGTGATGGAAAGGTTGGATGCCATTGTGAGCACCCGATCTAACTTGTGCTTCAGAATGGGATCTGAGGGGGTTTCTGCCATTCTTCATATGAGGAAGTAAACTAAAGCCCTACCACCCTCTTCCAGTGGTTCAGCTGTGAAGCTAAGAAGATCATGGAGTTCTCCTGGTGGCCTGGCTAACAGTCAACCTTCGGCCAAATACAACCATGGCAATAAAAGCAGATTCACAGATCATTCATGTCATTGTTGCTGGGGTTAAATGCCTGATACTCTTTCTGACATTACACCAGCCACTGTGCTCCAGAGGTACAATTTGGAAGACCTGGATATAGCGTGATTGGGCACTGCAGATATAATGGGCACTGCAGATAAATTGACAGGCTGTGCAGTGAGGGCCTTACAGTTGGAATTGGCTGTCAACGTTCACTGTTTAGACTGGCGCACTAAGAGCAGCCACTTGTGAGATGGTGCCTGACTTCTGGGGATTGGTAACCAAGCAGAACTCAGAACCATCAGAACAAGCGGGAGGGAGGGAGAGAGAGAGAGACACACACACAAAAGAAAATGAGCAAATGAAGGTTGTGCTTTCTAACGGGTCTTTCTGAGTTTTTTGCCCTCTGTTTCTGCCTGTGTGTTTCCCTGTTCAATAAAAGTTTCTTTTCCCCTTTTATATTTTGCAGCTATATCCGGCATGATAGTTCCTCCAATGTAGATAGATCCCATGCCTTGAAGACTGCATCTATATGCTGACAATTGCGATGAATTTTGTGCTCCAGGAGGAGTTGAGATGCAAGTCCCACAGACGAATGGAACTTTTAACTCAGGCCTTTCACAGAGGGATTGTGTAGAGTTAAACAATCACAGTAACACTTTTTAAAACCTTCAGCCTTGCCAATTCTGATGAATTGAATGCATGGTGGCAATTTACACGTTAGGTCCCATATATTTGAGTGGGGGAAAACTAAACAAAATTGTTTGTTCTATGTTGACGAATGTTCACGTTTTTCAAAATGCTTAAACCCAATTTATTCATTTTAACAGGACAAAAAACAATAAATGCCTTTTAGAGTCAAAAAGTTCTGGAGAGAACACTGTAACAGAATGTGATGCTTAATTTATAAAGATTTGACTGAGAGAATAAAAGTGTTTGAAGGTGGATGAGCCACGTAGTGATAATTAATAGGTGGAAACATGTAGAGCATTTAGAGTGTGATAGTTGGTTACAACCTGTAGAATTGCCAGTGGGGTTTTTAACTGTAAATGGATTGAAAGATGCTGAGCCCAGATATCGCTGTGTTCAAATTCAGTATCAGCTGTTACAGTGCTAATGCTGTTTCATAGGAAACTCTTCTCTGCTTGTGGGCTGATTGAACTGTAGATATAAAAGAAAAAACCCAAAACAAGACATAGGATTAACAAGCAGTGACCCTACAAGTTTCATTGATGATGGTTGACATCGTGCAACTTTAGTAACAAAATGCTCCGTAAGGCAAAGCAGGGAAGGTCAAAACCCTTGAGTCATTTAAGAAGCAGTTAGTTGCTGCAGCAATGAGGACTTGAAACCGTGGGTTCTTTCCAAAAAGATCATGCTGACTCGGGCTGAGTGACTTTGATCATTCGTATCCTTCTCTTAAAGGGTGGGGAAGGGGGGGGAGGCATGAAGGAATGGCGCCAGCTGGTATTTTAGACTTTTCTTTGTGCTTTCTTCATTGTGTTGCCGACACCAGTGCCAGCCAGTTACTGCCATGTGCCCAACCCATCGCCCAGTCCTTGGCTTCGGTCAAGTCCGATCGTCTTTGCTTCTTTTTCTTTTAAAAAAAACCATCCAGAATAGGAAATGCGGCTACAGATATCACAACCAGCACTTCATTAACAAGGGTTTGTACATTGTGAAGGACTTTGGAAAACACAAAATAGATTTAGCTGCTGTATTTACAGGGGTTGAAAGGTAGACAGAATCAAAAGTACCAGTGCTGTGTGGGGGCAAACATGAAGGGGGAGTTTTTTTTTGAAAATTGCTATTTTATTAGCACTGTATTGAGAATGCTCTTAATGTACTTTATCGAGGAGCCATCAGAGGTCTGATGATGCATTATCCAATAATTTTCCGCTATATTGTGTTTGTATGTAGTTATAAATATTGTAGATTTTTTGTGAATTTTTTCTTTTGCCAAAGTTGTTGTTTAAATATTTATACATTTCAATGTCTTAAATACAATTTCCAATATTAACAAGGAATTTTATTGCATAAGCGTATCTTTTTGCGTCCCATTTTTCATTACTGCAAGGAGTTCACTACTATTCATTTATTATTTCGCTTGCACATCCTTGTGTAATTAAACATGTATCGGTTTTAAAACAAGATTTGTGTTTTTTTTGTAAAATATGCTTATAAATAATGTATTTATCTTTGGAAATTTGTACATTGCTTTGTTTGGATTGTGTTCTTTTCCCCATCTGTTTATTCCCTGGATTAATTTTAATATGTAAGTACGCGAATACTTGGGAGATGTCAACAAAGTAAGCCATTTACAATTGTACCTGAGTAAGAAATTGTTTAAATGTGATTTTAAAGTTTTTGTTTGCATTTTATATATATATATAAAAATATATCATATTGCATTTTTTCCCAATTGAGTCAATATTGTGCTAAGCATTGATTTGGAACATTCTTCCCTTTTTTAAAAAAATGTCATGTCAAAAAAGCCATCGTCTATTTTTATATTTTTTTTGTAAGTTGAATTGAAACATCAAGTTTTTTTTTTAATTGTGTGGCAAAGAAAACAGCATCTTATTCAATAGCATTTACTTCTATAGATTTAAAATGGTAAATTTTGTTCTCCTGCAGCTTATGAAAGGTAGCGCTGTTTTAAATATAGTGATATGCATGGGGTATCCTCTCCACACTGGGCAATGGCCACTTCTTTTCTGCATTAATACAGGGAAGAAAAAAAGTCATTTAAAAAATAAAATTTCCACCTGCTTGTATTTCTCTCTCTCTCTCTGTCTCTCTCTTCTCTCTCTCTCTCTCTTTCTATTTGACATTAATCAAAATTCTAGAAACCAGCAGTTCGGATGCCTTAACAATGCAAAGCTTATTCATTTTCAATAAAACATTACACCCTGAATTTTCAAGAAAAAAAATAAGAATGAGAAATCGTATTGTTAAAATGAGGAACTTTTTTTTTGTTTTTTAAATGAAAGCACAATTTTAACTGTTTTGTTACCCTGAGAAATGTACCATTTTTGTTGCCATCTAACCCGCAAGGGTGTGACAAGTGCTGCAGTCACACAAAGCTCCCAGTCTGGTATTCCAGTGGCTTTATAAGGACATCTTGAATCTCACTTGCAATGTGAAAAAACAAACTAAAACAAAAAAAAAAGAAATTTGAGGATTTTTCTAAGGGGATGAATGAGGAACAAGCAAATGCTGATGCTTGAGAAATGGAAAAGATGTCTTTTTTTTGACCAAGTGGTATACTGTCCTTTGTCCAAACCTCTTTTCAGTCCCGCGGCTGAACTAGTGCATACATGCTTGGTGTCAGCTATTGTATAAGCACTGGCGATGGACTAAATAAATGAAAGGAGTCAACCGCAGACTTCAGACTTGAACACAGAAACAAGAAGAAACCTTGGTGATGGAAAATGTGAAGCAATGCCTCCCAATTGCCAATATCAGCCGTAGTTTCATTTAAACTGATTGCCTTCCACTTCCTTTATGTGAACTGTTGGACACACTGTACAGATAAATGGTTAGACAAACAAACTACTGTAGAGATTGTTATAAATTTTTTGCAGAAATTTGAGCTGTAAAAAACTTTTCAACTTACACAATATTTAATTAAAGTTACTTCTTGTCTGTGAACCTGGACTTCTGCATTCAATTCTTAACATGTTCCTGTACTGCATCTTTAATTCAGGATTGATAGATTTCTGTTCGCCAAGGGTATAAAGGGAAATGGGGGGTGGAGGCTGTGAAATCAATGCATGTGGATGGAGTTAAAATCCAGATTAGCCATGATCTAATTGGAATGGTGGATCGGGCTCGAGGGGTTGAATGGCCTACTTTCATGTTGCTAATTATTGAGCCATTACTTGATGAGGGTTTATTTTTGATCGGTGGGTAATGAATTGAAAATTAAATATTTAGCGATGGTTTGGTTATTTGACCAGAAATCCAAAGGCCATGAGTTCGAAGCTCACCCTGGCAAGTAGTGGCAAGAAGAGGAGAGAGTGAAGAGGAGAGAGAGGAGAGGAGAGAGAGAAGGGGAAAGAGGGAAGAGGAGAGAGAGAAGAGGAGAGAGAGAGAAGGGGAAAGAGGGAAGAGGAGAGAGAGAAGAGAGAGAAAGGGAAAGAGTGAAGAGGAGAGAGAGAATAGGAGAGAGAAAATGGGGGAGAGTGAAGAGGAGAAAAGAGGAGAGAGAGGAAAGAGAGAAGAGGAGAGAGAGAAGGGGAAAGAGTGAAGAGGTAAGAGTGAATAGGACAAAGAAGAGGAGAGAGAGGAGAGAAGAGGAGAGAGAGAAGAGGAGAGAGAGAAGAGGAGAAAGTGGAGAGGAGAGAGTGGAGAGGAGAGAGTGGAGAGGAGAGAGAGAAGAGGAGAGAGATGATAGAAAGAAGAGGAGAGTGTGAAGAGGAGTGAGGGGGACCTCCAGGGCAAGGAAAAATGTTTATTGTAAACCCAACTGGCTGACTATAATGGAAGCAATTCTCTAACCCCATGCCCTGCAGCGCAAATCATGTTATGGGCATGATGGGCCAAACACAGTTTGTGAGGGTGTGAACCAGATTAGCATATGTAAATCCTTATTTAAATATGCATATTCTGTCTTTAGCCGGATTCACCCAGCTCTTGGTATTCACCAACCCACCTCCACAATAGGAAGCCAGCGGGAGTCACTACTGTTCCCCAAAACAGAGACCAGGCACGATAGCAACACCGGGGCACTTGGAGGCCATTGTAGCTCCCAGGTGGTCAGGGACATGGCTGGACAATGTCCTGGCATTGCCAACCTGGCACTGCCAACTTGGCAAGGGGTGGAGTCTAAAGATAGTGCCTGAATGGTGCAGGACCTTATGCAACCCTCTATCGGGGTATCACTCATGTGGAAGCGGTTAATGCTAGCGATGAGCGGGGGTGGGTTGGGGTGCGGGGAGGAACCGATGCCCTGTGCTCGCAAGGAAGGAAGGGGGGTGCTGGGTCATCCTCATGCCTGCATGGTGTGGGTAAGGGGTGACATGGACTTTTAATGATGGGGGGACATTAGCCCTCTGGGGTGAAGGATTGGGGCTGTTTGCCATGTCTGTGGGGGGACACGCTGTCCGTGGGAGGGGTGGGGGTGAGGTGGGAACACTCAACTTAATTTTGAGATTGGGGACATCCTTTAAAAAGGGTGCCTCAATCTCTCAAGAGACGGCATTGCCGGCATCTTTCGGTCCCGCACATCTCTTTCCTGTCGGGAATCTCGCCAAGCTCCAAATTGGAGGAGATTTTCTGGCTGTTCATGCTGGCGGGATCATCTTGCCTCACTGATGGCACACCCACCTCACCTTCCCCCCTCCCCCCTCCCCTCCCCCTCTTCCCTCCCCTCCCCCCCACTCCCCTCCTCCCCCACTCCCTTCCTCTCCCACTCCCCCACTCCCCTCCTCCCCCTTCCCTCCCCCACCCCATACCCCCACCCATGGGTTTCTTCTTAGGATGGGCCCAGGCTCCTGACAATATTCATTCAACCTGACTACAGAATGGCACTGGCAAATTGAATTCTCCATATGTTAGAACAAGAGGCATTTATGATGGATGTTTTATTTCAGTCACTTCCCAATCTCAGGTTCAATAGAGCCTGGATACACCCCAGAGTAAAATTTCATCCACTCTCCTCCAACAATGTTCCTCAGAAAACGTTGCATATAGCTTATCATTTTCCATTGGTGTGGGTGAGCCCTGTCAAATGAATGACCATTTCATGCGGTGACTGTGACTAGCAGCAAGTTATTAAGTTAAACTCATCTGCCGATATCTGAAAGTCGATCTCCTCCAGGTAGGTCTATATCATTTGGAATTTATACCACAATCATCAGAACTGCAGCAGATTGTGAAAACCTCCCTTTCGAACTCCAACAATGCAACTATAAGCTCTTAATGAACCTTGGTGAGACCACATCCAGAGTACAGTGTACATTTTTAGTTTCCATATTTGAAGAAAAGGATTATGGGTGGGATTTTATGGCCTCGCTCGAGCGAGACCAAAATTCCCGCCCGAGGTCAACGGAGATTTCTGTTATCGGAACCTTGCCCGCTCCAATTCCATGGCGGGTGAGGTGGAAGAGTTACGACGATTGTGTCAGAAGCAGTTGGGAGAAGGTTCACTCGATTCATTCCTGGGCTGAGGCTTATCTTATGAAGAAAAGTTGAACGGGTTAGGCTTATATCCATTGAAATTTAGACGAATGAGAGGTGATCTTATTGAAACATATAAGACCTTGAGGGGCTTTAATATGGTGGATACCAGGAGGATGTTTCCTCTTGTGGGAGAAACTGGAATTTGGGAAAATAGTTTCAGAATAAGAGTTCACCCTTTTAAGACCGAGATGAGGAGAAATCTTTTTTCTGAGTCGTTGGCGTGTGGAATCCCCTTCCCCAGAAGGTAATGACAGCTGGGTTTTTCGATTTATTCAAGGCTGAGTTAGACACATTTTTGACAGACAAAGGGAGCCAAGGGGCAGACAAGAAAGTGTGTCAGAAACCTCCAACCTCCCCTGCGGCTGGGTTTCACGGTGCCGCTGCAGTTAGTGGAGTTTCGGCTGAGTGTCAAATTTTCCATTCTTGCTTAAGCAGGGAAGGTGCAGATGAGGTCAGAGAATCCCACTCATGGAGTTGAGACCACAATCAGGATTAGCCATGATCTTAATGGCAGAGCAGGTTCAAAGGGCCGAATGCCTACTCCTTCTCCTAGTTCCAATGTTCCTATGTTAATGAAATCTCTTTGCAAATTAGTATCTAGTCGCATCAGCAGCTGGTATTTATCCAATAGGAGTTGGCTGGTACTATTTTTCACCAAGCCTGAAAAAACAAGAGGGTGGGATGCTGTGGCCTCCCCGCGGTGGGTTTCTTAGTGGCGGGAGGTGGCCCACTGTTGGTTGGTGGCAGGATCTTCTGGACCCACTGCTGTCAACTGAATCCACCCACTCCGGAAACCTGCGGCGGGGAGTGCGCTGTCGGAGGGACTGGACGATCCCACCAGCACTGCTGCCAAACAATGCCAGGGAAGGAGAGAAAAATCCAGGGAAGGAGAGAAAAATCCCACCCAAGACATCCAAATGTCTTGTCCCTCAAAATCTCTTCAGTTATCATCTGTGATCACAACAACAATCTTTATCTAACTTAACTAACTTAACTAAGCTTATCTAACAGAGAGAAGCGTCCCAAGTCGCTTTGCGCAGTCGTAATCCAAGAATAAGTGGACACTGAGGTGAGGAGGTAGGGGAAGTGGAAAATCCTGGTCAAAGAGTTGAATTTTAAGGACAGTTAAATGTGGACATGGAGCTGGGGAAGAAAAGCAGTTTAGGGAAGAAATTCTCACATTGGAGCATCAGTGACTGAAGGCACAACAGCCATTGGTGGAGAGCGAAGGAAGAGGAGAATACACAAGAGCTCAGAGGAAGGGGCACTCATGAGGTGGGCAAGTCATGAACTGGAAGGACACCAGTTTAAAGTTTTTAAGTTTTAAAAGTTTAAAGGTTATTTATTAGTGTCAAAAGTAGGCTTACATTAACACTACAATGAAGTTACTGTGAAAATCCCCTCTTCGCCACACTCCGGCGCCTGTTCGGGTACACTGAGGGAGAATTTAGCTTGGCCAATGCACATCACCAGCACGTCTTTTAGACTGTGGGAGGAAACCGGAGCACCTGAAGGAAACCCACGCAGACATGAGGAGAATGTGCAAACTCCCGCAGACAGTGACCCAAGCTGGGAATTGAACCTGGGTCCTTGGCGCTGCAGACTATTAACACGTGGATGAGAATCACATTGTTACTTTGGCATTCATAAGACCGAGCAATCTGCTATACGGGGATAGTGTGGGAAGATGGCACGAAGATAGAAGATCAGCCATGAGCTAGTTAAAAACAAGAGCAGATTTGAGGGACCAAATGGCCTATTCCTGTTCCTATATTCCTACACCAAGTGCTAATTTAAAAATAACATTTTGTGGAGCTTCCAAAAACGTAAAATAAAACATTTTGTTCTGTTCAGGAAAAGATTTCTATTCAAGTCATTAACATAGTTAGATAGTTGTGTAAAAGCACTTTAATGATCTGATGAGACAGTATCTGCAGCAGTGTGTCTGCCCACTGTACTGAAGGGAGGAAATTATTGCCCCATTGAGAGGCTGCTAATATAGATGGTAGCAGGTCTTGGGAATTGAAAATGAAAGGCTGAGGAAGTCGAGCCTGTTCCCATTGAATCTAAAGGAAGTTACCTACATGATCAAAGGAGATTCTTTCAAATTCCTCCCAGCAACTGGTTCACACTGGCAAGAGGGTGAAAAACTAACGGGCACTGTTAAACACAGCACCACGGTGGCACAGTGATTAGCACTGCTGCCAAACAATGCCAGGGACCCAGGTTTGATTCCCGGCTTGGGTCGCTGTCTATGCAAAGTCTGCACGTTCTCCCCGTGTCTGCGTGGGTTTCCTCCCGCAGTCCGAAAGGTGTGCTGGTTAGTTGCATTGGCCATGCTAAATTCTCAGTGTACCCAAACAGGTGCTGGAGTGTGGCGACCAGGGGATTTTCACAGTGACTTCATTGCAGTGTTAATGTAAGTCCACTTGCGACACCAGTAAATAAGCTAAACAACTTGAGCAATATCATAAATGGGATCAAGATATGTTGCTGGAGAACGAGTTTGAAGCGAGGGGCTGGAAGATTTGCTCTGGTTGTTGTGTTTTATAGACGTAAACATGGTGGGATGTTTTCTATGTTTGCTGCTTGCCCAGAATTTCCAACGGTCACTCTGCTTCTTTTTGCCGGCCCGCTTGGGAGCTGCACATTTCTGTCCCGGATTTCTGACCTGGATCGGCTGAACACTGTGCAGCGGAGCTGCTCTGGGAATCCCCCCAGTGCAGGCCACCAGCCTCGGGGAATGTGAAGTCACACCCACTTTTAAACCGCTAAGTTTAAAATATTCTAGCCTCTTTGACAGGAGAGAGGGTAAGTGTTTGAGGTAAGTGGGTAGAATGGTCACAGGGGGTGAGTAGGATGGGTTGGGTTGGGGGGGGGGGGGTTGCGGGGGGTGGAGGTTCAGGGTGGGGTCGGGTGGATGATGGATGATCAAGGCTCAGAGGGCATGGAGTCAATTTGAGTGGAAGTGACAAATACCAAAGGAAGGGAATGGTGGGAGTATTGTGCAGGCCCCCGAAAACTGCAAGAAAGAGTTTAAATCAAGAAATAATAAATGCACCTAAAAAGAGCACTGCATTAATCACAGCAACTTCAATTTTCATATGGATTGGGCTAATCAAATTGGAAATGGCAGCCAAGAGAATGAATTCATAGAGTGCATTCAGGATGGTTTCTTGGAGAAATATGTTATGGAGTCGACTAAGGATCAGGTTATTTTAGATCTGATAATGTGTAATGAATTAGGTTTGATAAACATACGAGGCCTTTAAGCTTGCCTTTTTGCCTTTTTTAATCATCCTAAGTTTTCTCTGCATTGTGTACTGTACCCTTTTGCCTCCCGTCCTTGATTACTCTTTGCGTTTTATTGTTCTTATGTTTATTACTTTCCTTGTATCTATTGCCTTTACAATTGAATTCCCTGTAACTATTGCATTCCCACATTTTCTCCTTCTCTCCTATGCAGCAGAGCCAACCGTGGTTCAACGAATTTGGCTGTTACTGATTTTCTTTGAGAGATCATTGCCTCCAACAGTATCCAAAGTGGTATACCTGTTCTGCAGAGGAATAGCTACAGGGAGCTCCTGCACAACCTACCTAGACTTCTTACTCTGCCTGGTGGTCACCCATTCCCTTTCTGTCTGTGGAGCCTTACCCTGCAATGTGAGCACCTTCCTGTACGTGCTATACACAATATTCTCAGCTTCGCGGATGCTCCACAGTGTCCCCAGCCACCACTTCAGCTCCGAAACCCAGGCTTCCAGGAGCTGCAACCGGAGACACTTCCTACACACATACTGGCCCCGAGCATGGGAAATCTTCCCAGCTTCCCACTTGGAGCACAAGGAACACACAATGGCTTTGAGCTCTCCTGCTTTGACTTACCCCTTTAAAGTAAACCTCTTAAATCAATTACTTTTGGGCCCTTCTTTCCTGATTATCATTACTGAAGAATATGCAACTATAAACCACAAAAAGACCTTACAAATTATAAGTGATAAAAGTAGTAAATACTTACCTGATCTTACCCACTACTTACCAATCAGCTCTCCCCCTTGTAGCCTCTACTGCTGCAGCAGGGCAAGACCACTCTTGAGGATTTAAGAAGTTGGAAAGCAAAGAAAAAATGCAAAGAGCACCTCTCTCCCTTCTGCACTGAATTCCCACTGTGCTCCAAATTCCCGATACCCACACTCACTCTCACTCACAATGTGCTCTCTCCGACTGCTTGTGTGCAAAGCTCACTATCTTACTTACTTACTTATTCATCTTACCCATCCCACTTACCCACCCTAGCCCCCTTTCCCACTTACCTTACCCACTCTTCCTTCTTATAAACTTATCTTCTCTCCGGAGCTTTTCAAAGAAACTTTGGGACATGTAATCTCCTTACTGACAAAAGCTGGCAGATAGTGCTGTAAAAAGGGGGGTTGGTTTCTGAGTGGATTCCATCTCACTGAGGGTTTTTATGCCGAGGCAGTTTGGGAGGATCTTCCTGGGGTATGAGAGGAAGGTAAATGTGCCTATTTTTGCCAGTTCGGGTTCGGAAATAGGGTTCTAACCCAGAAAGGATGATTCACTCTCTGAATCTGTTGCAAAGTGCTTTGACATTTTCCTGTGGTTTTGAACATTGCTATATAAAAGGCACATTTTCTCTTTCTAATTCAGTAAACTACGGTGTCTCTTTAAATACAAGTCATACATTATTACTTAAAATGAATTAATAATGAAGATAAATATTACTGAACTTAATCCATAATCGGTTTTATCTAACCACACCCACATTTTTGGCTACTTTCTCTCTCCCTGTTCTGTCTCCATATTCCAACGTCCTTTGAATTTTTGCTGTTACTCTTCAGGCTATTACATTTTGCAGTCAGTCCTGTTCCCCCCACCCCCCCCTCCGCTGGAGAATTACCCCTATTTTACATGAGAGGCGATGGCCTAGTGGTATTATCACTGGATTATTAACTAGAAAATCAACTAATGTTCTGGAGACCCGGGTTCAAATCCTGCCACGGCAGATGGTGGAATTTGAATTCAATAAAAATATCTGGAATTCAGAACCTACTGATGATCATGAAATCATTTTCAATCATCAGAAAAACCCACCTGGTTCACTAATGTTCTTTAGCGAAGGAAATCTGCTGTCCTTACCTGTCTGGCCTACATGTGACTCCAGAGCTACAGCAATGTGGTTGACTCTCAACTGCTATCCAAGGGCAACTAGGGATGGACAATAAATGCTGGCCTGTCAGTGATGCCCATGTGCCATGAATTATTAAAACAAATCTTTCAACGTGTTAGTTAACCATATTCTTTCTAGCATGGGTCCAGAGTCGCTGCTGGGAGGTTATGAGCAGTCTACCCTCTTCAACAACTGTGTCCCCCTCAACACCTTAAGTCCAACAGCAGCCTAAAAACTCCAGAGGACTTTCAAAGCCTCTCATCTTTGGATCCCACTCTTCAAGGAGATTTCTACATCCTGAGAGGGGAGCGGGTAACTGTACTGTTTATTAAAATGTCTGCCAACCTAGCTTTGCTCTCGCTGTGAGGTGATACCTCCTTCGTCTGCCACTCTCATGGGTGGAATTTTCTCAATTTTTGACTAAGTGGCAACTTAGGTGGGAAAATTGGTGTGTAGCTCACCAGCCCCACTTCTGGCTTTTTCAGCCATATTTTTAACTCTTGGTCAAAGAAAGTCTTGGAGGTGAGTCCCGTGACATCACAGTGGCAGGATGGGCTCCGCATGAACCCTCCCTCCCCCATCAACCTCACCTTTATAAAGAATAAAAATAAATGTAGCATTAGTACACCCCCCTCCCCGCCACCTCCCCCAATGGACACAGAAATCCCCACTCCCAAGGGAATTCCCCCACCCATGGACATGAAAACCCTCACTCCCTAGGGAATCCCCACCCATGGATATGGGGATCCTTCCCTCCCATTGCCCTTCAAATGAAAGCCCCCCTCCTGTAAGTGCCCCCTAGGGGGGCAGTGCCAGAGGGCGTGGCCCATGCATGATCATCTCCGCCCTGGTGGCTGTGCCCCCTAGCGGGTTCCCTTTGACAGGTCCTCGTTTGCTAGGACCTGCTGCAAACCCTGTTGATGTGTTGGGAAAATCCCAATGTGGGGAGATAATAAAGCAGGGAAGCCCTCAAGTCCGATGTTAATGAATGGTAATGGGATTCCTGACGTTTCATGGCAGACTAGCTCAGATGGAGATTTTACTATGTGGAGAAGAGTGGGAGCAGTCTTACCTTCCGACAATTACTGAGGCAGGGCAATGTCACTTGGCAGCCGTACGCCTCACAGACACCAGACTATTTGGAGCTCTAATCTTAGCTTAGCATTTTCTGGGGAATGGAAGCACCTCAAGTGACTGACAAAGATTCTAAACAAAGGATTATGGCACCATCTTTTATAGAGTTACCCAAGATGTAAAAGTTTTGAACAACTCAGCTAACATTTAACAATCATTATGAAGTGCTTTGAAAGGTTAGTCAAGGCATAAATCAATTCCAGCCTCCCAGATTGCCTGGATCAACTACAGTTCACCTATCATCGCAACAGGTCCACAGCAGATGCCATCTCCCTACCCTACACACAATGCAAAAAAAAGATCACGAACGAAGCCCAGTCCATCACACAAATGAGCCTCCCAACCACTGTCTATACTTCCTGCTGCCTCGGAAAAGCAGCCAGAATAAACAAAAAACCCACACACCCTGGCATACTCTCTTCCACCTTCTTCTATCAGGAAAAATGTACAAAAGTCTGAGAGCGCCTAGGTAATAAAGGTATCTATGTCAGACTCCTATTTATTGACCACAGCTCAGCCATCAGCACCATTATTTCTACAAAACTCATTTCCAAACTCCATGGCTTGGGGCTCGGCTCCTCTCTCTGCAACTGGATCCTAGACTTCCTAACCCACAGATTGCAATCACTAAGGATAGGCAAAGACACCTCCTCCACGATCATCCTCAACACCAGTGCCATACAAGGCTGTGTCCTCAGCCCCTTACTATATTCTTTATACACCTATGACTGTGTGGCCAAATTCAAGTTGCTGATTTTCAAGTTTGCTGATGACACCACCGTAGTGGGTCGGATCTCAAACAATGATGAGATGGAGTACAGGAAAGAGATAGAGAATCTGGTGAGCTGGTGTGATGACAATAATCTCTCCCTCAATATCAACAAAACAAAGGAGATAGTCACCGACTTCAGGAAGTGTAGTGGAGGACATGCCCCTGTCTACACCAATGGGGAAATGGTCGAGAGCTTCAAGTTTCTATGTGTCCAGATCACCAACAACCTGTCCTGGTCCCACCATGCTGATGCTATAGTTAAGAAAGCCCGTCAATGTCTCTACTTTCTCAGGAGGCTAAGGAAATTTGGCATGTCTGCTATGACTCTCACCAACCTTTACAGATGAACCATAGAAAGCATTCTTCCTGGTTGTATCACAATTTGGTATGGCTCCTGCTCTGTCCAAGACCAGAAAGGGTCGTGAATGAAGCCCAGTCCATCACTCAAACCAACCTCCCACCCATTGACACTGTCTACACTTCCTGCTGCCTCGGAAAATCACCTAGCATAATCAAGGATCCCACGCACCCTGGACATGCTCTCTTCCACCTTCTTCCGTCGGGAAAATGGTACAAAAGTCTGAGGACGCGTACCAACCGGTTCTTCCCTACTGCCATCAGACATTTGAATGGACCTACCTCATATTAAGTTGATCTTTCGCTACACCCCAGCTATGACTGTAACACTACATTCTGCAGTGTCTCCTTTCCTTCTCTATGAATGGTATGCTTTGTCCGTATAGCGCCCAAGAAACAACACTTCTCACTGTCTGCTAATACATGTGACAAAAATAAATCAAATCAAATCAAATCAAACAACTTTTTTTCTCCAGGATGCTTGGTTAAGCAAATACAAAGATGAAGGAAGAAGAGGGGGATCTTATAGCCAAAAAGTGATAGATTTGTTCGTATAAGTTCACAGAATCACTGAATTGTTCTGGTATAGAAGGAGGCCATTTGGATTATCGTGTCTGCGCTGGCTCTCCAAGTGAACATCATGACTTCATGCCATTCCCCTGCCTTTTCCCCTGTATCCCTGCACATTGTTTCCATTCAAATAATCATCTAATGCCCCCCTGAATGCTTCGATTGAACCTGCCTCCACCACACTTCTAGGCAGTGCATTCTAGACCCCAACCACTCATTGTATGAAAATTAATTTTCTCACATCACATTATCTTATTTTGAAAATCACTTTAAATCTGAGCTCTCTCATTCTTGATTCTTTTGCGAGCAGGGACAGTTCTCCCTATCTACTCTTCTACCTCCCTCATGACTTTGAACATCTCTATCAAACCTCCTCTTAGCCTTCTTCTCTCCAAGGAAAACAGTCCCAACCTCTCAATCTGTCCTCAAAGTGAAGTTTCTCACCCCTGGAACCATTTTTGTAAATGTCTTAGAATCATAGAATCCCTATAGTGCGGCTCATCAAGTCTGCACTGACAACAATCCCACCCAGGCTCTATCCCCGTAACCATACATACTTACCTTGCTGATGTCCCTGACACTAAGGGCAATTTAGCACACCTGATCCACCTAACCCACATATCTTTGGACTGTGGGAGGAAACCGGAGCATCCGGAGGAAACTCACGCAGACACAGGGAGAAGGTGCAAGCTCCACACAGACAGTGACCCGAGGTTGGAATTGAACACGGGTCCCTGGTGCTGTGAGGCAGCAATGTTAACCACTGTGCCCTCTTCTGCACTCTCTGCAATGTGTTCACATCCTTCCTATAGTCTAGTGCCCAAAACTGTACACAGTATTCCAGCTGAAGTCTAGCTAGTGTCTTGTATAAGTTCAGTATAACCTCCTTGTCCTTGTACTCCACACCAGCTAAGGCCATAATTAGCTAATGTTAATTAAATCAAAGAAACAAGTCCAGTCAAAAGAGTTTACAGATCAATGGATATGGAAGAGGCTTTTTGGGCACAATGACCTTTCCCTGTTGCAAAGCATTGCCCTGCTCATAAGAAGACAGGAAGAACACAAGCAATAGGAGCAGGAGTAGACTACATATCCATCGAGCCTTTTTCTCTTCATTGGTTGGCCCGATTATGAGCGTTTGCTTTGTTGAATTGTCCTGATTGAGAAATGGCCAGGAATTGTTCCATGTAGCTGAGGCAGGCAGGTAATCCTTGGGCATTCAGAACCCACCTTTTGCTAAAGCTAACTGTCCACACAGTTCTTGAATCATTAGATCAGACCGTGTTAGTCCCTGCTTCAACCATCATACAATATATTTCATTTAAATATAGAAACCATTCATGTAATATAAACTGTTCACACAGCAATTCCACATGCAATCAATTCTCAAAGATCATTGTTTGTTTTCATTTTTAAATGTTTCAGGAATCATCATGTTTATCCCAGGATGATGGATAGCGATAATAGTGAATGGAGCACTTTACCATGTTTCAGAAAAAATGTATTTGGGATGTAGTGCATTGCTGGAACAATTGATCTTTATTCATCCCTCATTGTCCTTGTTGGTGGATTTTCAAGCATCTCAAGCCCCTTGCTGGGTCGGCACTGAGAGCCGACACATTGGTGTGGGATTGGAGTCACTCAGTGTATAGACTGGATAAGGAGGGCAGCTTTATATTGCCAAAGGACATTACTAAGTCGGCTGGATTTCTGTGGCAATCCAACAGCTTCATGGTCACTTTGATTGATGCCAATTTTTAACTTTTAGATTAGTATTTTTCAAAAATTAACAAAAAGGGATTGTAAACTTATCATCCTCTGTATCAGTGGTGAAATAATCATCATGCTCCCATACCTACTTTTGAGTCAACGTAAAATGCTCCAGGTACCCAATGGACCACATGTGGAGCAAAGTTCCCAACTTGAGCAAAGGTTGATTCCTTACACACCAGTGTAACATTCCCACTTCCAATACTCTCCATCATCATGCTACTGTTGTGCTCGACAGTTCTAAGTAATGTGCTGTGGCTGTTAGCTGTATTACCCCAAAGTCCTGGAGGTGAGAAGGCCCCATCTTGCATTCCCAGCAGCGACAGAGTTCACTGGGCCAGGGTTCATGAACCACTCCTGATTATCACCCAGTGACTGGCTGCGAAATATGATTGACAACTCAAACGTTGATGTTGCACCTTGTCCAAAACATGTGCAACCCCATCTCCCAGTTCAGGGAGATCCACGAAGAATGGATACTTGCTCGAGGGTAGGGAAGGACAGCCAAAGCAAACCATACCCCAGCAGGGGTCACCACCTCTGGGAGCCATGAAGACCACAGCTTGAAAACCTGATTTCAATTGGCGGAAATGTTTGATTGCGCATCTTGTTAGCCGCTGCGCTGTGTGGTGAGCAAAGAGATGTAGAGATACAAATGGAAAGCAGCGGGCGAGCTGTGGCCTTCATCATTTGGGCTAGCATCATGCACAGAATGCAATGATCCCAGGGGGAGATTGGAACCGTGGCTCACATCATAGCCCAGTCAGCCATATTAACTTAATGAGGCTCTGAGTCTGACTGCCAAGATAAATCTATCTCCTTCATTTTGTAAATCAAAAATAAATAACTAATTGTAGTACATTCAAAATTAAATAATAAGGGACACATGCGTGTCGTGTCTTTCACATGGTGTGGGATCAGCCGGGCATTTGAAGGGCAAGATTAAAGCACAAACCCATTAATCCAGTAGAATTATCCACTGACAGGGAAGAGAAACTGCGAGTGTTGAAAACATGAAATAAAAAGAGAAAATACTGGAAATGCAAAGCAGGTCATGAATGTAGAAATTGCTAGACATAGCAAGAGCAAGATTCATCTAGTTTACCTTGGACCATCTTGATGCAGGGCACTAATGCACAAAATCAATCTCTATTTCAGTTAGTCAGACATGAGGTGGGGGAAAGTCTTGTGATGCAGAGTATCTACAGGGAGAAAAGGGTTTTAATGAAGAGTCTTTACCTGGAACTTTTTTTTCTCTACTGTTGAGAAGTCAAGGAGACCGACCAGCTGACAGTTACAGCTCCTGCGCTCACCAGAGCAGGCTGGCAAGTATGGAACTGGGCAGGTCAGCCATGGCAGTTATATTTGTTTAGTGATCCAAAGACGTGTGTAAATATCTTGTCAATTACATTCTTAAGGTTTGTTTATTAAACTCAATTACATTGCTAAGGTTAAGAGAAAGCCATAATGAATATTCATTGTCTTTGAGCACATAGAAATAGGGATGACTGGGACACTTGGCTAAGTGGGAGGAGAGCGGAGAGAGCGAGCAAGTCAAAATTCTCTCAGTATGGAAAAGCCCTGTGTCTTGGTTTTGGCTTCACCAACCAGCTTGGATCTGAGTAACAATCTGGACTAATAATCCAGGCAACATGAGTTCAAATCCTACCACAACAGTTTAAAAATTGAAATTCGGATTAAAATTCTGAAAATATAAAAGATGATAACAGTCAAAGGAATGATGTACTGGTTGTAAAAAGGCAACTAGTGCATTGATGGCCCTTCAGGACAGGAAACCTGCCATCTTTCCATGGTCCAACCTGTATGCGTCCCAAGTCTAATTCTTCATTGGAATTCAGGAGAATGAGGGGAGATCTTATAGGAACATATAAGATTATGAAGGGAATAGGTAAGATAGAAGCAGGGAAGTTGTTTCCACTGGTGGGTGAAACTGGAACTAGGGGGCATAGCCTCAAAATAGGAGGATGCAGATTTAGGACTGAGTTGAGGAGGAACTTCTTCACACAAAGGGTTGTGAATCTGTGGAATTCCCTGCCCAGTGAAGCAGTTGAGGCTACCTCATTGAATGTTTTTAAGGCAAGGATAGATACATTTTTGAACAGTAAAGGAATTAAGGGTTATGGTGAACGGGCGGGAAAGTGGAGCTAAATCCACGAAAAGATCAGCCATGATCTTATTGAATGGTGGAGCAGGCTCGAGGGGCCAGATGGCCTACTCCTGCTCCTAGTTCTTATGTTCTTATGTTAATACCAGAGCAACTGAGCAAGATCTTTCAAGATGGTGGCAACTGGGAATGGCATGTTTGAATAAGAATGTTGCAATGATAATTGTGCAATTGATGTAAATAGGTTTTTATATATAAAGGGACTGTTTAAAATTCAGCTTTATTCTACCAAGATTGATGGAGTAGTGGATGAGGTGGAGGGCTGTTGTAGGCTGCAAAGAGACATTGATAGGATGCAAAGCTGGGCCGAAAAATGGCAGATGGAGTTTAACCCTGATAAGTGCGAGGTGATTCATTTTGGTAGGACAAATTTGAATGCGGATTACAGGGTCAAAGGTAGGGTTCTGAGGAATGTGGAGGAACAGAGAGATCTTGGGGTTCATATCCACAGATCTCTGAAGGTTGCCACTCAAGTGGATAGAGCCGTGAAGAAGACCTATAGTGTGTTAGCTTTTAGTAACAGGAGGTTGGAGTTTAAGAGCCGTGGGGTTATGCTGCAACTGTACAGGACCTTGGTGAGACCACATTTGGAATATTGTGTGCAGTTCTGGTCACCTCACTATAAGAAGGACGTGGAAGCGCTGGAAAGAGTGCAGAGGAGATTTACCAGGCTGCTGCCTGGTTTGGAGGGTAGGTCTTATGAGGAAAGGTTGAGGGAGCTAGGGCTGTTCTCTCTGGAGCGGAGGAGGCTGAGGGGAGACTTAATAGAGGTTTATAAAATGATGAAGGGGATAGATAGAGTGAACGTTCAAAGACTATTTCCTCGGGTGGATGGAGCTATTACAAGGGGGCATAACAATAGGGTTCATGGTGGGAGATATAGGAAGGATATCAGAGGTAGGTTCTTTATGCAGAGAGTGGTTGGGGTGTGGAATGGACTGCCTGCAGTGATAGTGGAGTCAGACACTTTAGGAACATTTAAGCGGTTATTGGATAGGCACATGGAGCACACCAGGATGATAGGGAGTGGGATAGCTTGATCTTGGTTTCAGATAAAGGTCGGCACAACATCGTGGGCCGAAGGGCCTGTTCTGTGCTGTACTGTTCTATGTTCTATATGAGGATTAATTTAACAGTGTTAGTGTTTTGTCCCAACTATAAAATGCTGGAAAGAGGGGTTCAGTGAATGTGGTTTGAAAGGTGTATAAATGTTTCAGCTCGTCAGTGAAGCGGTAAAATGATAAAGTCCCAGCCTCCTAGTCCAACTGCACTCGAATCTTGTTCTGAGATGGAATCGATGGGAGGACTGTGAACTGGGAATTGTGCCACGCTGTGAGATAACCAGCTATAAAATCCAAACTCCAGGATTTATTATTGTTTCCAAGGTAAGAAAATTCCCCCTCCTTCTCTAAGCTTCTATATACAACCCCTATTCTCCAGTAATCACCATCAGTCTCCACATCCCAGGAATGGTTTCCTGAGGAGAAGCTCTGGGAGCAGAGAACCTGGGGCCGGTCTTTAAACCTTTCTCGGTTAGGTGCATAGGGCTGTTCTTTTTCATTCCATGTTACTGGTCTCAGATCATTAGACAGAACCAAGTTGTAGTTTGCTGTTTTTGGATCCAGGCTCAATGACCTTTTCCCTAGAGAGGAGAGAAGAGATTGGTCAGACAGGATTTTCCATTCAGATCAATGATTGACGGCTGCAGTGTAGGAGAGTCAGTATTTCAATTGTTAATGGTTAAGCTGATTCATTTGTTAGAGTTAGATTGAAACAGTTATTAAATTAAAATTTGTTTCATTGTAAAAGATGCCTACTTTGTCAGTGAACAAAGAACAAAGAACAAAGAGAATTACAGCACAGGAACAGACCCTTCGGCTCTCCAAGCCTGCACCGACCATGCTGCCTGACTTAACTAAAACCCCTACCCTTCCGGGGACTGTATCCCTCTATTCCCATCCTATTCATGCATTTGTCAAGATGCCCTTAAAAGTCACCACCGTATCTGCTTCCATTACCTCCCCCGGCAACGAGTTCCAGGCACCCACCACTCTCTGTGTAAAAAATCTGCCTCGTACATCTCCTTTAAACCTTGCCCTTTGCACCTTAAAGCTGTGCCCTCTAATAATTGACTCTTCCACTTTGGGAAAAAGCTTCTGACTATCCACTCTGTCCATGCCCCTCATAATCTTGTAGACTTCTATCAGGTCGCCCCTCAACCTCCGTCGCTCCAGTGAGAACAAACTAAGTTTCTCCAACCTCTCCTCATAGCTAATGCCCTCCATACCAGGCAACATCCTGGTAAATCTTTTCTGTACCCTCTCCAAAGCCTCCACATCCTTCTGGTAGTGTGGCGACCAGAATTGAACACTATATTCCAAGTGCGGCCTCACTAAGGTTCTATAAAGCGTCAACATGACTTGCTAATTTTTAAACTCAATGCCCCGGCCGATGAAGGCAAGCATGCCGTATGCCGTCTTGACTACCTTCTCCACCTGCGTTGCCACTTTCAGTGACCTGTGTACCTATACACCCAGATCCCTTTGCCTATCAATACTCCTAAGGGTTCTGCCATTTACTGTATATTTCCTATCTGTATTAGACCTTCTAAAATGCATTACCTCACATTTGTCCGGGTTAAATTCCATCTGCCATCTCTCCGCCCAAGTCTCCAATCGATCTATATCTTGCTGTATCCTCTGATGGTCCTCATCGCTATCCGCAAATCCACCAACCTTTGCTAGTAAGCAAACTTACTAATCAAATCAGTTACACTTTCCTCCAAATCATTTATATATATTACAAACAGCAAAGATCCCAGCACTGATCCCTGAGGAATGCCACTTGTCTCAGCCCTCCATTCAGAAACGCACCCTTCCACTGCTACCCTCTGTCTTCTTTGACTGAGCCAGTTTTGTATCCACCTTGCCAGCTCACCTCTGATCCCATGCGACTTCACCTTCTGCACCAGTCTGCCATGAGGGACCTTGTCAAAGGCAGTGGAATCATTCCTGGACAGAAATACCTCAGCATCACATTTGTGCCAAAAGAAAAATTGTTGCGGTCTAGTCTGGCTCCCTAACGTAATTTGGGGTTCTGGTCCAGCACCCAAACAATATGTATTTAAAAATGTGTTTCACACAAACATAGTCCACAGAACATTGAATACAGGAGTTGGAATGTCTTGTTGAAGTTGGACAAGACATTAGTAAGGCCACACTTGGAATACTGTGTGCAATTCTGGACACCCTATTATAGAAAAGATATTATTAAACTAGAAAGAGTGCAGAAAAGATTTACTAGGATACTACTGGGACTTGATGGTTTGAGTTATAAGGAGAGACTGAATAGACTGGGACTTTTTTCTCTGGAGCGTAGAAGGCTGAGGGGTGACCTTATGGAGGTCTATAAAATAATGAGAGGCATAGATCAGCTAGAGAGTCAATATCTTTTCCCAAAGGTAAGGGAGTCTAAAACTAGAGGGCATAGGTTTAAGGTGAGAGGGGAGAGATACAAAAGGGTCCAGAGGGGTACTTTTTTCACACAGAGAGTGTCGAGTGTCTGGAACAAGCTGCCAGAGGTAGTAGTAGAGGCGGGTACAATTTTGTCTTTTAAAAAGCATTTAGATGGTTACATGGGTATGATGGGCATAGAGGGATATGGGCCAAATGCGGGCAATTGGGATTAGCTTAGGGGTTTTAAAAAAAAAAGGCGGCATGGACAAGTTGGGCCGAAGGGCCTGTTTCCATGCTGTAAACCTCTATGACTCTATGAGATCTCCACAGATGCTGCCTGAAATACTAGTTAAGTATTTCCAGCATTTTTCGTTAATATTTCGGATTCCCAGCATTTGCAGTAATTTGCTTTACACTCTGTTTATTAGCTTGCTTGTTAGTTATAGGGTAATATTTTCTGGCCCCGCCCACCATTGGTCTCCTCTGATTCTGTCGAAAGTCAATGGACTTTTGGCTAGAATGCCAAATCTCCGGGGGTAGATACCAAAATGGCCGGGGTGGAAAATCCTACCCATAAACTTGACGTTTTCATAACAGTGTAAATTAAATATACAATGAACAAACTTACATTTATGAAACAACTTGCATTTATGTAGGACTTATGGTGACCTCAGGACATCTTAAAGTGTTTCAACAAAGTACTTTTGAAGTGTCGTCAGTGTTGTAATGTTGGAAACACAGCGATCAAAATATGCAAAGCATATAACCCCCAATAATGAGAGAATGATTAGATAATCTGTTTTAATTATTATGTTTATGGGCTAAATATTGGTAGCACAACCAGGGAGACCTCCTCTGCCCTTCCTCATTTGGTGCTTTGAGATCCTTCACAGGCATCTGAGAGAGAAGATGGAGCTCTTGTTTCACTTCTTCTGCTATGGCTTGGCTGCACGATAGTCCTCTTAACTCAAAGGTTCAAATTCTACCATGGCAGATGGTGAAATTTCAATTTAATGAACATCTGGAATTAAGAGTCTAATGATGACTATCATACCATTGTTGCGAAAACCCATCTGGTTCACTAATTTTCCTTCAGGGAAGGAAATCTGCCATCCTTACCCGGTCTGGCTTACATGTGACTGCAGACCCACAACAAATGTGGTTGACCCTAACCGTCCTCTAAAATGGCCTAGGAAGGCAATTAGGGATGGGCAATCAATGCTGGCCTGGCCAGCGCAGCCCACATCCCCTGAATAAATAAAAATGTGAAGCTCTGAATAGGTACCTCAACAATTAATGGGAACATGCCAGGATACATGTGACAAGCATCTGCTTGTTGCCCAGCGCAGTACTTACAATGCACACTAGATACCGAACGACCATTGATCTATCTATATTCAGTCCAAAAAAAGCTGGCAGTGATTTCTTGTGGCAACAACACTGTTCCAGAGTTTGAACAGTATCACATTATTTCAGCGATGTGTCATTGTGATTCTCAGTTCCCAGAAATAATTTCCAAGAAACAGACCTCACTAAACTTGAGGTCGTTCATAACTGTGCTGTCTGTATTTTAACATGCACCGAGTTCTGTTCCGTATTACCCCTATTCTTCCTGAAATACAATGGCTCCTGGTTAAAAAACACCTCTATTTTAAAATTCTCACTGTTGTTTTCAAATTCAAATGCGCTGGGCAACAAGCAGATGCTTGTCACATGTATCCTGGCATGTTCCCATTAATTGTTGAGGTACCTATTCAGAGCTTCACATTTTTATTTATTCAGGGGATGTGGGCTGCGCTGGCCAGGCCAGCATTGATTGCCCATCCCTAATTGCCTTCCTAGGCCATTTTAGAGGACGGTTAGGGTCAACCACATTTGTTGTGGGTCTGCAGTCACATGTAAGCCAGACCGGGTAAGGATGGCATATGTGTGAAAGTGTGTATGAGTGTGTGTGTGTGTGTGAGTGTGTGTGTGTGTATGCGAGTGGAGTGAGTTTGAGAGCATGTATGTCAGGGTGAGTGTGTGAGAGTGTGAGTGTGCATATGTGAGTGTGCATATGTGAGTGTGTATATGTGAGTGTGTATATGTGAGTGTGTATATGTGAGTGTGAGAGTGAATGTGAGAGTGTGAGTGTGAGAGTATATATGTGAGTGTTAGAGCTTGTATGTGAGTGTGAGACTGCGTGTGGGAGATTGTTTGTGTGAGTGTGTGTTTGTAAGTGTGAGGGTGTGCGCGAGAGTGTGTGTGAGTGTGAGAGTTTATCTGTGCGTGTGTGTTTGTAAGAGTGTGCTCGAATGTGTATGTGCATGCAAGAGGGTATGTGAGTGTGAGAGTGTGTATGTGCGCAAGAGTGCACGTGTCTACAAGAGCCTGTCCGAATGTGTGTATGTGTGTGCAAGAGTGTGCATGAGTGTGAGCTTGTGTGTGCCTGTGAGTGTGAGAAAGTGTGTGTATATATGTGTGCGAGTGTGTATGTGAGAGTGTGTGTGAGTATGAGACTGTGTACGTGAGTATGAGAATGAGTGTGTGCATGTGTGAGTGTGTGTGTATATATGAGCATGAGAATATATGTGTGAGACTGTGTGTGTATGTGAGGGTGTTTTGTTTTTGTGCGAGTATGTGAGTGTATGTGTGTGTGTATGTGAACATGAGAGAATGTGTGTGAGTATGAGAATGTGTGAAAGTGTGTGTATGAGTATGAGAGTGTGTGTGTGTGATCATGAGAATGTGTGTGTGTGTGTGTGTGTGTGTATCTTGACTTGCGTACCAGACAAAGTGTGGAGATGCCGGCGTTGGACTGGGGTAAACACAGCAAGAAGTTTAACAACACCAGGTTAAAGTCCAACAGGTTTATTTGGTAGCAAAAGCCACACAAGCTTTCGAAGCTCTAAGCCCCTTCTTCAGGTGAGTGGGAATTCTGTTCACAAACAGAGTTTATAAAGACACAGACTCAATTTACATGAATAATGGTTGGAATGCGAATACTTACAACTAATCAAGTCTTTAAGAAACAAAACAATGGGAGTGGAGAGAGCATCAAGACAGGCTAAAAAGATGTGTATTGTCTCCAGACAAGACAGCCAGTGAAACTCTGCAGGTCCACGCAACTGTGGGCGTTACAAATAGTGTGACATGAACCCAATATCCCGGTTGAGGCCGTCCGCGTGTGTGCGGAACTTGGCAACAGTTTCTGCTCAGCGACTCTGCGCTGTCGTGTGTCGCGAAGGCCGCCTTGGAGAACGCTTACCCGAATATCAGAGGCCGAATGCCCGTGACCGCTGAAGTGCTCCCCAACAGGAAGAGAACAGTCTTGCCTGGTGATTGTCGAGCGGTGTTCATTCATCCGTTGTCGCAGCGTCTGCATAGTTTCCCCAATGTACCATGCCTCGGGACATCCTTTCTTGCAGCGTATCAGGTAGACAACGTTGGCCGAGTTGCAAGAGTATGTACCGTGTACCTGGTGGATGGTGTTCTCACGTGAGATGATGGCATCTGTGTCGATGATCCGGCACGTCTTGCAGAGGTTGCTGTGGCAGGGTTGTGTGGTGTCTTGGTCACTGTTCTCCTGAAGGCTGGGTAGTTTGCTGCGGACAATGGTCTGTTTGAGGTTGTGCGGTTGTTTGAAGGCAAGAAGTGGGGGTGTGGGGATGGCCTTGGCGAGATGTTCGTCTTCATCAATGACATGTTGAAGGCTCCGGAGGAGATGCCGTAGCTTCTCCGCTCCGGGGAAGTACTGGACAACGAAGGGTACTCTGTCCACTGTGTCCCGTGTTTGTCTTCTGAGGAGGTCGGTGCGGTTTTTCGCTGTGGCGCGTTGGAACTGTTGATCAATGAGCCTAGCGCCATATCCTGTTCTTATGAGGGCACCTTTCAGCGTCTGGAGGTGTCTGTTGCGATCCTCCTCATCCGAGCAGATCCTGTTGTCCTTCGTTGTCCAGTACTTCCCCGGAGCGGAGAAGCTACGGCATCTCCTCCGGAGCCTTCAACATGTCATTGATGAAGACGAACATCTCGCCAAGGCCATCCCCACACCCCCACTTCTTGCCTTCAAACAACCGCACAACCTCAAACAGACCATTGTCCGCAGCAAACTACCCAGCCTTCAGGAGAACAGTGACCAAGACACCACACAACCCTGCCACAGCAACCTCTGCAAGACGTGCCGGATCATCGACACAGATGCCATCATCTCACGTGAGAACACCATCCACCAGGTACACGGTACATACTCTTGCAACTCGGCCAACGTTGTCTACCTGATACGCTGCAAGAAAGGATGTCCCGAGGCATGGTACATTGGGGAAACTATGCAGACGCTGCGACAACGGATGAATGAACACCGCTCGACAATCACCAGGCAAGACTGTTCTCTTCCTGTTGGGGAGCACTTCAGCGGTCACGGGCATTCGGCCTCTGATATTCGGGTAAGCGTTCTCCAAGGCGGCCTTCGCGACACACGACAGCGCAGAGTCGCTGAGCAGAAACTGATAGCCAAGTTCCGCACACACGCGGACGGCCTCAACCGGGATATTGGGTTCATGTCACACTATTTGTAACGCCCACAGTTGCGTGGACCTGCAGAGTTTCACTGGCTGTCTTGTCTGGAGACAATACACATCTTTTTAGCCTGTCTTGATGCTCTCTCCACTCCCATTGTTTTGTTTCTTAAAGACTTGATTAGTTGTAAGTATTCACATTCCAACCATTATTCATGTAAATTGAGTCTGTGTCTTTATAAACTCTGTTTGTGAACAGAATTCCCACTCACCTGAAGAAGGGGCTTAGAGCTTCGAAAGCTTGTGTGGCTTTTGCTACCAAATAAACCTGTTGGACTTTAACCTGGTGTTGTTAAACTTCTTGCTGTACCAGACAAAGGCCAGGGGCTATAAAGAAAGACATTGCTTTCATCCAATACCTTATCATTTCTCTCAGGATGTCTTGTAAATGCTTCTCATAGAATGAATTACTTTGATGCGCCATCTATGCTGAAACTTAGTCATGGAATCATGACTATACCATATCAACTGATGTCACTGAATGGCTGCAGGACATTCTGAGGGAGTAGAGGCTAAATAGTCAGAGGCTGCAGGCAGAAACAGGAATGAGGCAGAGAGGAGAGAAATTGAAAAGCAGAACCTCAAAGGTCTCAATTACTCTGTTATGCTAGCGATTACCGACAGAGCAAGGTAGAACTGATGAATAAGTAGCTGAAGAGATGGTCAGGTGGGAGACCTTTAGATTCCTGAGGCTCTGGGGCCATTTCTGTGGGAGCTGGGACCTCTACGAGACCAAATGATGCGCCTCAGCAGAGCCGGGACCAAGGTCCTTACTTAGTGGGGAGGGTTTAAACTAGCTTAGCAGGCAGATTTATTTTTATTTGTTCATGGAATGTGGGTGTCACTGGCAAGGTCAAATTCAGTGTCAACTACATTGCGGTGGATCTAGAATCACATGTAGATCAGACTGGGCATTAGCAAACCAGATAGGTGTTTATGACAATCAATGATAGTTTCATGCTTACAATTACTGAGACTAGCTTTCAATTCCAGATTTTATTTGAACTTAAACTCCACCAGCTGCTGTGATGGAATTTGAACCCATGTTCCCCAGAGCATTAGTCTAGGCCTCTGGATTACTAGTCCAGTGACATTACCACTATACCACCAAGAAGGGAGCCAAGAAAAGTTGGAAATAAAAGGGAGAAAGTTACTAAATGTATTCAGAAGACAGAGGAAACAAAGGTTCGGAAATCAATAAGAAGAGAGTTTGGCAATGTTCAATGTAAGAAGTCTAGTGAATAAGGAAGATGAGCTGAGAGCAGTGAGTACGATACTAAAGCTATTACTGAGATGTAACTGAAAGAAAGGCAGGAATGGCAACTCACCTAATTACAGGATTTTCAGACGAGATAGAAAGGAGGATTAAAGAAGAAAGGAGCTGTTGCAATACTGATTAATGAAACTATTATAACTGAGAGAAGAAACATTGAAAATAAGAGCAGGAGTAGGCATTCAATATGGCCATGGCTGACCCTCTATCTCAATACCATCCTCCCATGCTCTCCCCGTACCCCTTGATGCCTTTAGAATCTAGGAATCTATTTCCTTCTTAAATTTATTCAGTGACTAAGCCTGCACAGCCTTTTGCGGTAGAGAATTCTATAGGTTCACCACCCTCTGAGTGAAGAAGTTTCTCCTCATCTCAGTCCCAAATGGCCTACCCCGTATCCTGAGACTGTGACCCCTTGTCCTAGACCACCACACCGCCCTCCCCCCCCCCCCCCCCGCCCCCCACAAGCAAGAAGAAACTCATCCTGCATCCTGTCTGTCCAGCCCTATCAGGATTTTATATGTTTCAATCCCTCTCATTCTTCTAAATTCCAGTGAATAATGAATTCCAGTGAATTCCAGTGGGCGGCACGGTAGCACAGTGGTTAGCACTGCTGCTTCACAGCTCCAGGGACCTGGGTTCGATTCCCGGCTTGGGTCACTGTCTGTGTGGAGTTTGCACATTCTCCTCGTGTCTGCGTGGGTTTCCTCCGGGTGCTCCGGTTTCCTCCCACAGTCCAAAGATGTGCGGGTTAGGTTGATTGGCCATGCTAACAATTGCCCTTAGTGTCCTGAGATGCGTAGGTTAGAGGGATTAGTGGGTGGATATGGGGGTAGGGCCTGGGTGGGATTGTGGTCGGTGCAGACTCAATGGGCCGAATGGCCTCTTTCTGTACTGTAGGGTTTCTATGATTTCTATGATTTCTATGAATACAGGCCCAGTCGACTCAATCTCTCCTCATATGACAATCCTGCCATCCCAGGTGGACCTTTGCGGCACTTATAAGTATATCCTTTCTTAGGTAAGGAGACCAAAACTGCATAGAATACACCAGGTGTAGTCTCACCAAGGCCCTGTACAGCTGCAGTAAAACATGCCTGTTCCTGTACTCAGGTCCTGTTGTAATGGAAGCCACCATACTATCTGCCTTCCTAACTGCTTGCTGTACATGCATGCTTGCTGTTAGTGATTGATGCACGAAGACACCTAGGTCCCCTTCTGTACGTCAACATTTCCCAATCTATCACCATTTAAATAATACTCTGCCATTCTGTTTCTCTGTCCGAAGTAGATAACTTCACATTTATCCACGTTATGCTACATCTGCCTTACATTTGACCACTCACCCTATTTGTTTAAATCACCTTGAAGCCTCTTAACATCCTCGTCACCACTCACATTTCCACCAAGATTCATGTTATCAGCAAACTTGAGAATGTTACTTTGGTTCCCTCATTTAAATCATTGATGTATGTTGTGAATAGCTGGGACATAGGTACTGATCCCTGTGGGAGTCCCCTAGTCACTGCCTGCAACTTCGAAAAAGACCCATTTATTCCTGCCTGTTTACCAATTCTCAATCCCATGCGGTTTAATTTTGCACACTAAGCTCTTATGTGGAACTTTATCAAAAGCTTTCTGAAAATTCAAATACACCACATCCACTGGTTCACCCTTATCTCTCCTAGTTATGTCCACAACAAACTCCAGTAGGTTTGTCAAATATGATTTCCCTTTCATAAATCCATGCTGACTTCGCCTAATCCTGTTGATATTTTTTAAGTGTCCTGTTATTTATTGCACCTTTATAATAGGCTCTGGCATTTTCCCTATTACTGATGTTAGGCTAACCGGTCTGTAATTTTCAGAGGGTTGTGGGTGCCTGGAACGCACTGCCAGTGGAGGTGGTGGAAGCAAGCATGTTAGCAACTTTCAAGGTGTATCTTGATAGACACATGGGAGGTGAACAGAGGGATAGAAACTGCATGTTAGTGCAGGCTTGATGGGCTGTACTGTACTGTATTCTTTGTTTTACCTTGCCATCACTGCTCTTGACACCTGATTTGTCACATTGCTTCACTGAAATCCAGTCAGAGATGAGCAGAAATTTCCTCTGACTAAACACACAAAACCAAAGTCTTTGTTTCCTGCAATTGATTCTATTGGTCGTCCTATATGAATCTGAAACAGACCGTTCATATCCTTGGCATTCTGTTTGATCCTGTGATATACTGACCCAATGCTTGTTTCATCACCAAGCCAGTTCATTTCACCTCTGTAACATTACCTGTCTCCATCCTCACCTCAGCTCATCTGCTTTAGACCTCATCCATTCCTGTAGATCCTGTAGATTGTGATGCTCTCCTGACTGGCTTCCTGTCTCCCATCCTCCATAAACTTACAATCATCCAAAATCTGGCTGCCTGCATCCTAGCTCACGCTAATGTCTGTTTATTCAGTACCTTGGTGCTCGCTGGCCTACACTGGCTCCTGATCCAGCCTTGAACAGGCGGCACAGTGGTTAGTACTGCTGCTTCACAGCTCCAGGGACCTGGGCTCAATTCCCGGCTTGGGTCACTGTCTGTGTGGAGGTTGCACATTCTCCTCGTGTCTGCATGGATTTCCTCCGGGTGCTCCGGTTTCCTCCCACAGTCCAGAGATGTGCGGGTTGGGTTGATTGGCCATGCTAAAATTGCCCCTTAGTGTCCTGAGATGCGTAGGTTAGAGGGATTAGTGGGTAAATATGTAGGGATACGGGGGTAGGGCCTGGTTGGGTTTGTGGTCGGTGCAGACTCGATGGGCCGAATGGCCTCTTTCTGTACTGTAGGGTTTCTATGTTTCTATGTTTCTATGTAATTCTCTGTTCTCCCGCTCCCTTTTTAAAATTTCCCACCCTCCAGTCTGCAGGAACTGTTCCAGAATCTACAGAAGTTTGGAAGTTAACAACCAGCGCATCCACTATCTCCAGAACCACCTCTGATGGAATGGGAGAAATGACATCAAATGAGGCCACATGAGTTAAACTAAAGAACGTAAAAATGGGCAATCACACCACTGGGCGTGCACTATAGACCCCAAACAGTCATAGGGAGATAGAAGAGCAAATCTCTGAGAAAGGCAAAAGCAAACATAGTGGGGGGGATTTCAATAACCCTCATCTTAACTGGCATAGAGTTAATGTGAAAGGTGTCAAGGTTACATAATTGTTAAAATGCGTTAGGGAGAAATTTCTTTAGCTTGTACAAAGGAAGCCCAACAAGAGAAGGAGCAGTTCTGGACTTACTTTTAGAAAACAGCACGGTGGCACACTGGTTAGCACAGTTGTCTCATAGCGTCAGGGACCTGGGTTCGATTCTTGGCCTGGGTTACTGTTTGGGTGGAGTTTGCACATTCTCCGGGTTCTCCAGTTTCCTCCCATGGTCCAAAGATGTGGAGTTAGGTGGATTGGCCATGCTAAATTGCCCCTGAGTGTCAGAGGGACTAGCAGGGTAAATGCATGGGGTTATGGGGATAGGGCCTGGGAGGGTTATGGTCGGTGCAGACTCGATGGGCTGAATGGCCTCCTTCTGCACTGTAGGATTCTATGATTCTATGAAAATGAAGCTGGGCAAATGGAAGAGGTGTCAACTAGGGAACACTTTGGAGGAAGTGATCATAATTCAGTTATATTTAAGATGGTTTATGGAAAAGGACAAAGATGAACCAGGAGCTCACTGCCTGAATGTGTGGTGAAGGCAGAAACCCTCTGAACATTTAAAAAGTAGTTGAAGTGCTGTAATCTACAAGGCTATGGATTAAGAGCTGAAGAGTGGAACTAGACTGGATGGCTCCTTAGTCAGTGAATAAGCTGAATGGTTTCATGCCATGTTGTAAATTTCTATATTATTTCAATTAATCAATATATTAACAAGTAAAGAAACTTTTCCTGTTTACAGAAATCATTTTACAGTTTTGGGATACTCACAATAGTGTTTGTCTTGTCCATTTTCTCCAGCAAATATACCTGTGTCTCAGTCTAGAATCATCGCACCAGAGGATATTAATTTTTCCAAATGCCAAATTATAAATTTAAGGATCTCATGCATCGTAAATGGAGAATTGTGATTATATTAATTGGCCTTTGCAAGTTTGGTCATTAACCATAGAAGGCATTCTTTCGGTTGCATCACAGCTTGGTATGGCTCCTGCTCTGTCCAAGACCACAAATAACTACAAAGGGTCGTGAACAAAGCCCAGTTCATCATGCAAGCCAGCCTCCTATCCATGGATTTCATCTACACTCCCCGCTGTCTTGAAAAAGCAGCCAGCATAATCAAGGGCCCCACGCACCCCGAACATGCTCTCTTCCACCCTATTCCATCAGGAAAAAGATACAAAAGTCTGTGGACATGTACCAACCAACTTAAGAACAGCCTTTTCTCTGCTGCCATCAGATTTTTGAATGGACCAACTTCATATTAAGTTGATCTTTCTCTACACCCTAGCTATGAGGGTCCAAAGATGTGCGGGTTAGGTTGATTGGCCAAGCTAAATTGCCCTTTAGTGTCCTAAAATGCGTAGATTAGAGGGATTAGCGGGTAAATATGAGGGTTAGAGGGATTAGCAGGTAAATATGTAGGGATATGGGGATAGGGCCTGGGTGGGATTGTTGTCGGTGCAGACTCGATGGGCCGAATGGCCTCTTTCTGTACTGTAGGTGTTCTATGGTTCTATGGTTCTATGACTGTAACACTACATTCTGCACCCTCTCCTTTCCTTCTCTATGTACGGTATGCTTTGTCTGTAAAGCGCGCAAGAAACAATACATTTCGTTGTATATTAATACATGTGACAATAATAAATCAAATGAAATCAAAAGACTCCAGAGCATTTGGACACGTGAACCATGAAATGCGATAATCCCTGACAATGGGTGCAGGAATTGCGATATTCAGTGAATGCTCATCATAACCCTACCTTTGCATCATTCTCCTTTCAGGGAACAGCCACCTGGCTAAGCAGTGGTGGAAGAGAAAGAGGCGAAGAGCAAGAAAGTAGTGATGAAGAAGAAACACTGTCACTCACTCACACTCACAATTACCAACTCATTTCCAGGATTACTTAGTTACAGAGGTGATCTGCACATGATGAGATACTCGCCATGACTGGCCTGCACTAGGGTGGCACAGGTTTCAGCCTGCCAAAGGGCAAGGTCACACATGAGTTCTGCTGCAGATGACTCAGAGAAGGAGTTTGATGGAGTGGCCTACAGAAAAAGGCTGATGACTATGAACAATGAAATATTTGATGCATTGGCAGCTCTGTCAGAAAGCCAGTGCTCAGCATGAATGAGCTCTGAGTTGTCCATCACCAATTTGTCACAGGGTTTTGTCCAGAGCTACGACAAAAAATGCCAGCACAAAATAAACATTCCAACCCAAATTGACAAATTAAGCTATGCCATATTCCATACAAACATCAACTAATTCCCCCGTATATATTCCCTTAGTGTCTTCCTGTGTCCTAGTGATGTTGACTCAGAGACATATGTTAGGAAACTTTCACTGCTCCCTCTTCAAAACCATCATCTTTGAGGGAACACAGTGCTTTAAGTTAACAGCTGATCAGGAATATAGCGCTTCTGACAGTGCAGCACTCCCTCAGTACTTCTCTGGAGAGTCAGCCTTGATTTTTGTGCTCAAGTTCTGGTGTGGGACTTGAACCAACAACCTTTTGACTCAGAGGTCACTAACTGAACTATGGCCAACAAAACTGGGGAAGCGGGGGTGGCGGTTGGTGGCTGTTTGATGCATAGCTGGTGGCAAGGGCTCTCCCTTCAAGATGGTGAGGTTATACAACAGACCACCACAAATCTTAACACCTGCTCCGCTAAGTACTGCGGGTCTCCAGTGGAGAGGTCCAGGCAACTTAGACGACTTCCACGCACCTTAATGGTCTGTTGCATAGCATTTCAGCTGACAGCATGGCTTTCACCATATGCATGCTGCACGTGCATGCATGGATTACATACTGGACTCATGAGCTATGTTGTTCGTCCAGGAGCTACCCTCTGGTTTATCGCAATTATATCTGGTGTAGCAGAATGGCACAGAAAGAAAACATCATAACTGCTTTCAGGAGACCGGGCATTGACCTGTATGATATGCTGCCTATAGTCACACACCAGCTGAACACTGAGGGAGTGAAATCCCTTTTGGTTTTGTTGTTGGGTTGTGCTGAGGTGAAGTGTTGCAAAGTGACATGTGTGAATTGGCTGGCACTCTGTACCCATCAATCCTTGTAATGCAGTGTGCTTGCTCCACTCCTTCTCTCTGGCAATAGAGTATGAAATGTATTCAGCTCTCTTGGAATACAAATTGTCAGGGACCTCCCTCAAGTGGGCAGCAAAAGAGAGAGGCAGTAGGGTAGTAGTATTGCCACTGGACTAGTAATTCAGAGAGCCAGGGTAATGCTCTGGGGACCTGGGTTCGAAATCCACCATGGCAGATGGTGAGATTTGAATTCAATAAAAATCTGGAATTAAAAGTCTAATGGTGACCATTGTCAATTGTCATAAAAAAAACCCCACCTGGTTCATTAGTGTCCTTAAGGGAAGGAAATCGGCCATCCTTACCTGACCTGGCCTCAATGTAACTCCAGATCCATAGCAAGCCTAAAGCAAGCTTAAAAACCTAGCAACCACTCAGTTCAATTCAAGGGCAATTAGGGTTGGCCAAAACCCACATCTCATGAAAAAATAAAACAACTGGAAAATGCTTCAATTATTTTCTGTTTCACTCTGAAAAGAGTCACACACATAAAGGTTCATGGTTGTTCATTTTGGCAGTCATTGACTATACACCCTGCTCTAAGGCTGCAGTTATGATGATTGCAGGTGGCTGGTTTCAATGATGATGTTTTTACTGAAGCACAGATGTCTGACACAGTGGGCGAAGGTTTCCGGCTGCGCTCGCACTGAAAAATCCCTCCGGAGGTCAATAGACCTTTCCAAGGTCTGCTCCACACCTGCTATGATTCCAGTGGTGGGCGGAACGGGAAAATTCACCCCATTGCTCCTGTGTGAGATTCAGGAGAATTGCTCTGTGAATACCATGGGCAAATGTGGCCTCCTGGTGAGAGTCCTTTACCTCCCCCCTCTTCCAGGAGCTTGCCCTGCTCTGCGCCTCCTTTGCTCATTCCCCTCGTCACGCTATAGTCAAAAGTAAGATGAGTACACTCTGTCTGGGGAGCAAATCATTTGAGCAGAATCATCGAAGCCAGGGCAAGGTTCTTCAGCTCCTGTCACACCAACGGCCTGTAAACCTCAGTAACATTAAACAGTTCTGCAAACAAGTAAACACTTCTACCATTGCAACAAGAGCCAATAGAAAGCCAATAGCTAACCCCCAAGCAGTGGATGATCCCTATAGGTTAGAGTAGCCATGGCAACTTTGGATGTTCTACAGCACAGTGAGTCATGCCTCCCCATGGTCTCACGAGGAAAAACACTGCACGCTGGCAAAGGTGCAGCGTTGACCAAAGTGACTGGCCAAGAATATCTATGCTAAGCCCGAGGGAGTCAACCACTAAAAACTTGACTCCATTGGCTGCTGGTGATGATCATGTAGTCATGATGTGGAGATGCCGGCGTTGGCCTGGGGTAAGCACAGTAAGAAGTCTCACAACACCAGGTTAAAGTCCAACAGGTTTATTTGGTAGGAAATACCATAAGCTTTCGGAGCGCTGCCCCTTCGTCAGATGGAGTGGTTATCTGTTCTCAAACAGTGCAAACAGACACAGAAATCAAATTACAGAATACTGATTAGAATGCAAATCTCTACAGCCAGCCAGGTCTTAAATGTACAGACAATGTGGGTGGAGGGAGCATTCAACACAGGTTAAAGAGATGTGTATTGTCTCCAGACAGAACAGCCAGTGAAATTCTGCAAGCCAAGGAGGCAAGCTGTGGGGGTTACTGATAATGTGACATAAATCCAACATCCCGGTTTAGGCCGTCCTCATGTGTGCGGAACTTGGCTATCAGTTTCTGCTCAGCGGCTCTGCGCTGTCGTGTGTCGTGAAGGCCGCCTTGGAGAACGCTTACCTGAAGATCCAAGGCTGAATGCCCGTGACTGCTGAAGTGCTCCCCCACAGGAAGAGAACAGTCTTGCCTGGTGATTGTCGAGCGGTGTTCATTCATCCGTTGTCGTAGCGTCTGCATGGTTTCCCCAATGTACCATGCCTCAGGACATCCTTTCTTGCAACTCGGCCAACGTTGTCTATCTGATACGCTGCAAGAAAGGATGTCCTGAGGCATGGTACATTGGGGAAACCATGCAGACGCTACGACAACGGATGAATGAACACCGCTCGACAATCACCAGGCAAGACTGTTCTCTTCCTGTGGGGGAGCACTTCAGCAGTCACGGGCATTCAGCCTTGGATCTTCAGGTAAGCGTTCTCCAAGGCGGCCTTCACGACACACGACAGCGCAGAGTCGCTGAGCAGAAACTGATAGCCAAGTTCCGCACACATGAGGACGGCCTAAACCAGGATGTTGGATTTATGTCACATTATCAGTAACCCCCACAGCTTGCCTCCTTGGCTTGCAGAATTTCACTGGCTGTTCTGTCTGGAGACAATACACATCTCTTTAACCTGTGTTGAATGCTCCCTCCACCCACATTGTCTGTACATTTAAGACCTGGCTGGCTGTAGAGATTTGCATTCTAATCAGTATTCTGTAATTTGATTTCTGTGTCTGTTTGCACTGTTTGAGAACAGATAACCACTCCATCTGACGAAGGGGCAGCGCTCCGAAAGCTTATGGTATTTCCTACCAAATAAACCTGTTGGACTTTAACCTGGTGTTGTGAGACTTCTTACGATGATCATGTAGCCAGGATTGGGGTACATGGAGATACATAGAGCTGCAGGAATACCGATGGATAAGTGTCCTTGATGCATTCCACTGGTGAAGACGTGAGAAATGATAAGCTGGTGTATCTCAAGAGCCTAGCAATCTGCGAAAGGCGGTATCCAGGAAAGATGTTGGTGCCTATTCCGAATCCATGGTGGCTCTTCTAACATGGCCTTGCTGGTGATGACAAGATGCATTTTGTTTGTGGGAACCAAAGAGACTTTTCCCTTGGCATGACCAATGTAAGGCGGGTGAAGACTTACATTGATATGCCAGATCCCCGGTTGCTGGGTATGTTATCGTGCATTAACAATGTGGTGCAACTATTTGTTCTTGTTTTTCTGGTACTATTGCATGGTTTTCTTAATAAACAATACATCAGATGATGCAATTACGGGTAAACGTCTGGATAAATTGAACAGATGAACCTGAATCAGCTGTGCCTATTTGTTGGTGTGATTTGCCATGCTTGGTTGATATCAAGGTACAGTTGTGTCACATGAGATTACCCTTGGCCCTCTGCATAACTGATACATTGCTCAAGATTGTGGTCACTCCTAGGGATAGTTATAACATTGATGATTGATGTAAAAACTCAGAATGGATGGCTTTGTGGCTTTGCAAAATAATGCTGTTGGGGGGTTCCTTTTTCTGCTGAGTGCACATTCAGCTGGGTGTGTTTCAGAGAGGGTGTTGGTTAGAATGGTGGGCTCCAAAATAGCAGCTTTGCCATCAAATCATCATAATAGTCTGTCTACACTGTATACTTCTTGTGGATGTTCTAAAACATCTTCACCAAAATGGCATCTAGTGCAGATAGCTCCAAGAGGCGTTTGCATATGGGGCAGACTACTTTGCAGGCAAGATGGATCTCGTGACGCAGAATTTCATGACATGAGTGTCTCGTAGTATCTGTGTTGCTGCATTGATCAAATATGTTTACGGGTAGTGCTCCAATACTCGCTCTCTTACTAATACCTGATATGCAGCCATTGTCTTTAAGAAATGGGGCAGATGACTTCTATTAGATCCCATTGGAAATTACTGAATGAAGCCAAAACCACATCGCTAAGTATTGTGCCAACCGTAGCTGAAGGGTTCTCCAGGTCTTTCAGGTATTACAGTGATGTGGACGAAAGAGTCAAACCAGAGTTCGACCCCTGAAGACCAGAGAATGATCTAGAACAGTGGGAGGCAATTGATCACTAATGAGGAATTCAAACTGGTGCAAGTTAAGGTTCTAAACCTGATTTATTATTTACATCTGACTTAATTTTGGAAGGAGAGGGTCCCAGTTATAGGAATAACCTCATCTCTTGCTGGGATATGGCTCCATGTCTACGTGTCAACAGTGACTGCACTTCAGAGTAATTAACTATATGTGAAGTATTTAGGGACATCCCAAGTGATGCGATACAGTGCTATATCAATGCAGTGTTTTTGTTCTAACTGGCGACCTTTCCTTGTTAGACAGGTCAATCCCCCTACACATGAAAGCACATGGATCATTGAATGTATATCTATATAGACCTGTATTTCCAGTAAAAGATCACTAGAGAGGGATCAAAGCAGGGAAAGCTTCCTCTTTGCAGCCTCAGTCCTCCCCTTGCTCAAAGTAATTTAACTCAGTACAGGCCATGCATCGAGCCAGTTTCAGTGTCAGAATTAGATGTGTGCCCACAGCCCCAGGACTGTCGACAATTTGGTGCCAATCAGCATGATGAGTGCTGCTGTTGGGAATGGAGACAGGGCTTCTGGGGCTTCATTTTGTTGGGGTGAACACCCTTCCCCTCCCCAGACCCTCACATCAGAAGGAAAGTTTCTCAGAAGCTGACATGACAGATCAAGCCCACATCTCAGCCATAACACGCTGCATGGGGGGTGGGGGAGTTGAGGATGAGACTTTTAGTGGGAGAATGCCCTGCCTTCGGGAGCTGCCGCCATTCTAATTGGCTAATAGCTCCAGCAGTGTTCGCAGTGTCATAGCTCAGTATGGGCACTGCGGGAACTGCAAGAAGGAGGACAAAGAAGATAGATGGCCAGAAAGGCAAGTCCCGGGGCTTGAGAGCGGAGCGAGATCTAAGAGCTCAGGGAGGGGTTAGGGGACCAGACTTTGGAGGGCAGGGGGTGCAGAAGGAAGGGGGGAGGTGACATCTTAGGGGAGGGATGCCCCCAATGTGTGCAGAGTACACCCTGAATGAAATACACCTATCTCCCCATCCCTCTCTCCTTCCTTCTTGTCTTTTTCATCTACACCTTAAAAAAATGGCCTGCCTACTCCTGTCCATTTGCCCATGCCAGCCTTAATTTGTTAACCAGCTTAATTGTCCACAAATTATTTATTTACATATGATGGAAGGGCTGTTGATTTCAGCATCCAGGCAGCACAGTAGCACAGTGGTTAGCACTGCTGCCTCACAGTGCCAGGGACCTGGATTCAATTCCAGCCTTGGGTCACTGTCTGTGCAGAGTCTGCACGTTCTCCCTGTGTCTGCATGGGTCCCTTCTGGGTGCTCTGTTTCTTCCCACAGTCCAAAGATGTGCGGCTTAGGAGGATTGGCCATGCTAAATTGCCCCTTAGTGTCAGGGTGATTAGCAGGATAAATGGGGTTCTGGGCTAGGGCCTGGGTGGGATTGGTGTCAGTACAGGCTCGATGGGCCGAATGGCTGCCTCCTGCAATGAAGGAATTCTATAATTCTATGATCCACCCATCTACTGTATGTTGGGAACAGCTCAGGGGGTGGGTGGGAAAGTGGTGGATTAGCTACTCTATGTATTGTTATGTGCTACACCTCAACAAAAACACACCCTGCAAGGGCACATAAAATTAAGCCCCTGGGTCAATTAGGGGTGAGTTTTGAAGCTGAGATAACAACAGCAACTTAGCATTTATGTAGCACTTCCAACTCAGTAACACATCCCAAGGTCTTCGATTGGAGTGTCAATGGAAGAAAGCTTTAAGGAGGAGAATGAGGCCATCTATGCTGAAGCAATGAAAGTTTCTGATGTTCGAGAGGCCAGAACTGGAAGAGCGTCGAGCTCTCCATGGTTACGGGGTTGGAGGAGAGTTCAGCGAAGGTAAGGCTATGAAGCGATTTGAAAACAAGGATGAGAATTTTAAAGTCGGGGTGTTGCTGGACTGGAAGCCACTGTAGGTCAGCAGGCACAAGAATGATGAATGAACAGAACTCGGTGTGAGCTTGTAGTTTCAGCTAGAGGCAAAACTTCCTTCTGCGCCTGGTCATTCTGTACCAAATTTGTCAATGCCTCACATACCGGATACTTCTATCTTCCTATGATGGGCATTAAAATTCCACTACAATCTATAAGGAAGGGAAATAACTGCTCTACATTTGTTCACAGAATAGATGATGTTAAGTGAATGTTCCATATTTTTATACGAGCAGATCCTCCTTATTTCATCACTAGTAATGATTGAAAATTCATATTTGGTAAGGGAGATGGCATTTAGAAAGAAAATTATAAGAGATTTCCATAGAGTTTACAAACTAAACACTTTGGTTAGTTCATGGTAAGCAGCTTGCATTTACATGACTTACCACAGGGAGATAGATACACCTCTACAAGTCATATGGGAATTCACCTCTTCACTGTTTTTGAGAACAGTGTAGCACAGGGGAGGCCATTCAGCCCAGCAGGCCTGTACGACTCCTTGCCTCCTAACCTCCCCTCTGACTCTTTAGGTGCTTATATTAAATCTGTCGTTTTTCTCTGGTTACTAACCTTACTGCCCGAGGAAACAGTTTCACTTCAGCCACCCTTTTCAAAACCCCACATAATCCTGAATGATTAGAACCATAGAATTCCTACAATGTAGAAAAAGGCCATCCGGCCTGTCAGGTATTCACCGACTCTCCAAAAGAGCATCTCACCCTTCCGCCCTATCCCCGTAATCTCACGCATTTACCATGGCTAATCCACCTAACCTACACATCTTTGGACACTAAAGGGGCAATTTAGCATGGTCAGTCCACCAAACCTGCACAGCTTTGGACTGTGGGAGGAAACCCACACAGACATGGGGGAACACGCAAACTCCACACAGACAGTCACCCTAGGCCAGAATCGAACCCAGGTCCCTGGAGCTGTGAGGCAGCAGTGCTAACCACCGTGCCACCATGCCACTCGCATCACTTATTTCCACTTGAACAGGAGCAATTTCTAATTTTCTTTCTATCCATGTGAAGTATGGGTTGGTATAATAAAGGCCAAATACCTCATAAACCTCATAGAGGGTTCACTTATTTTCACAAATGCCCTTTTAATATTTCTAACAAATATATATATATTCCTCTGGGAAACAGCTTGCCAGGAATGCCTGACTGAGGCAATCATTCTCCATGATATTAAACAATTCAGTTTAAATAAACATATTCAAATTCAAAACTTTTATTCAGAATCAGATTCCACGGTTGAATAATTAACAGCCCTTCCAGAATTTCTGCCATTTCTATTAATCTTGTGGGTTTTTTTCTGATTGTTTTTGAGTTCTTTCTGACATAAATCTAAGTAAAATAATTGCAGCTGGTATAATCAGTTACAAAGAGTTCAAGAATCCAAAGTGTAACGTTTCATTCGTCACTCATGTAACAGTGTCTAGGTTGCTCAACAAACAACTCCAGTTCATCAATTTGAGTCTGGACATCTAGGGCAGGATTGAAACCGTCCTGAAATCATAAAATCCCAGCCAAGGTCAACGGACTTTCCCATGGTCCACAAACTTGCCCGCTCTGATTCCCGTGGCAGGCAGAACGGTAAAATTTTGATCCCCGTCATTCCTTCTTCAATGAATCACTTTCAATCTAGTTGGTTGGACCTGTTTAGAAACTGGGAGGCAGTCCTGGTCTGGAGTTTGGGGAGATTGTCCCATTCTTCCTTGTTGTTGTGTTTTATGCCTTGGAGATATGCAGAGATGATACACTCCAGGTTAAATATATGTGTGGAGTTTTATTCAGTCTATTAAAATGTCTGCTCTCTCATGCTTACAGCAGCTTGCCTCAGTTTCATTTCTTTTTCTGAATGACCATAACTGGGCTTAACTAATTATACGCAATGAGCAGTCAACACGCATACATAATCAAACAATGAAAATGCTACTTTTATTTCACAGTTATTTGAACTACATCTGGACTAGTTTGTATTGGCCAATCTGTTAAAATGATTTGTTGCTTTTCAGTTACTTTACACTCATGTGAACCATGTGCCAGATGGCCCAGATGACCTAGCTTTAGTGCTGTATGTTCTACACAATGTACTGAATGAACACCACCCCCCAGGATCACATAAGGTGCTTGAGTTGATGTGCGCACGAGAGAGAACTGTCCTCAGCTGGCACCAGTCCATGTGTGGAGCAAGTTACTGAATGCAGGCAAGATCTCAGCATGTGTGTTATAAACAGTGTTGCCCTAATACTTTAGTCAACTTCTCCCACCTGCTGTAAGGTTACAGTGTCTAGGTTAATCTTCATAATGGCACAGGTAATGTAGTCCATGCTAATTTCAGTGTCAACCAGTCAGACAGAAATATAAAAGTGGAATATGGACAAGACTAGATCCAGGAGTTGGAGTGGAGAAGAAGAAGGCTGGATACCGGAAGACTTCCAATTTTATCACATTCACCAGACTGACGGAATATGGGTCAGCAAGTTATAGTATAGGCAAGACATTTGATAGCCTTTCTAAATGGAGTCATATTTGAATATTAGAATGCTGTATTCCATCCCAGCTATTTATTCATTCTGCTAATCAACTGAGACAGCACAATCATAGAATCATCCCTTACAGAAGGGGGCTATTCAGCCTTTTGAGGCAGTGTCTGCTTTGTTGAGGAATTATAAAGTGTTGGGAACAATGTAAAACTTTAAGTTTTAATTATTTTTGTATTGTGTGTTAAGCAACGTGGAACATGGTTTTAGCTTCATTTAGTTTTATTTGTGAGCTGGGTGCCAGGAAGTCTGGATTTGTTTGGAGATATGCATTTTAATGAGGTTTTACAACCCTTGAAGTGAAGAGATGAGTTACAAAGGATTAGTAGTTTTGTGATTTTGGGGAAAAACTGTGCCATTTCTTGGTGACACACGGAGACACTGGAAAAGAACAAAGAACAAAGAACAGTACAGCACAGGAAACAGGCCCTTCGGCCCTCCAAGCCTGTGCCGCTCCTTGGTCCAACTAGACCAATCGTTTGTATCCCTCCATTCCCAGGCTGCTCATGTGATTATCCAGGTAAGTCTTAAACGATGTCAGCGTGCCTGCCTCCATCACCCTACTTGGCAGCGCATTCCAGGCCCCCACCACCCTCTGTGTAAAAAACATCCCTCTAATATCTGAGTTATACTTCGCCCCTCTCACCTTGAGCCCGTGACCCCTCGTGAACGTCACTTCTGATCTGGGAAAAAGCTTCCCACCGTTCACCCTATCTATCCCCTTCATAATCTTGTACACCTCTATTAGATCTCCCCTCATTCTCCGTCTTTCCAGGGAGAACAACCCCAGTTTACCCAATCTCTCCTCATAGCTAAGACCCTCCATACCAGGCAACATCCTGGTAAACCTTCTCTGCACTCTTTCTAACGCCTCCCCATCCTTCTGGTAGTGCGGCGACCAGAACTGGACGCAGTACTCCAAATGTGGCCTAACCAGCGTTCTATACAGCTGCATCATCAGACTCCAGCTTTTATACTCTATACCCCGTCCTATAAAGGCAAGCATACCATATGCCTTCTTCACCACCTTCTCCACCTGTGTTGCCACCTTCAAGGATTTGTGGACTTGCACACCTGGGTCCCTCTGTGTTTCTATACTCCTGATGACTCTGCCATTTATTGTAGAACTCCTCCCTACATTATTTCTTCCAAAATGCATCACTTCGCATTTATCCGGATTAAACTCCATCTGCCACCTCTCCGCCCAATTTTCCAGCCTATCTATATCCTGCTGTCTTGCCCGACAATGCTCTTCGCTATCCGCAAGAGACAGAAAAGAAGTTCAGAGTATGTATGGCAGAGAGGGAAGACATGAATTTTAAGTTGTCTGATAAGAAATATTGCAAGGCTTCTGGGGGATTGGGTTTGCTCTAGAGTTGAAGTAAAAATGAGTTTAGAGGCAGCTTTGGGCGTCTCAGGGAGAGATACCAGCTAGGGGAAAAGTATCTAGTGTGAGGCTTAAGGGGAGGCAATGGCATTGTGGTATTATCATTGAACTAGCAATCTAGAGACCTAGGGTGATGCTCTGAGGACCTGGATTCAAGTCCCACCATGGCAGATGTTGAACTTTGAATTCAATAAGAATTTGAAATTAAAAGACTATGAAACCATTGTCAATTATCATATAAACTCATTTGATTCATTTTAGAGAAGGAAATCTTGGAAATTGGGTGGCACAGTAGCGTAATGGTTAGCACTGCTGCTTCATAGCACCAGGGACCCGGGTTCGATTCCCGACTTGGGTCACTGTCTGTGTGGAGTTTGCACGTTCTCCCCGTGTCTGCGTGGGTTTCCTCCGGGTGCTCTGGTTTCCTCCCACATCCTGAAAGACGTGCTGGTCAGGTGCATTGACCCGAACAGGTGCCGGACTGTGGCGACTCGGGAAATTTCACAGTAACTTCATTGCAGTGTTAATGTAAGCCTTACTCATGACTAATAAATAAACTTTAAATCTGCCATCCTTACCTGTTCTGGCTTTCATCTAACTTCAGACCCACTGCAACGTGGTTGACTCTTAAATGCCTCGGCAATGGGCTATCAAGCCACTCAGTTCAAGGAAAATTAGGGATGGGTAACAAATGCTGGCCTTGCCAGCAATGCTCACATCCCATGAAGGAATAAAAAAAATGCTTAGAAATCTGCCAGGGGAAAACTGTTTGCAATGGGGCCAGACCAAGCAAGAAGCCTTGGTGTTAAGATAGTGGTAAATCTTCACTGGAGTTTTGTGTCTGTAAGGGTATTGCTGGGATAAAAGGAATAGTATGAGTTGGAATCATTTTCTGATCTTTGGATTGAGATCTTTCCAAAGTTTTTGTTTGGTGTAATATGGTTCATTTTTCCTTGTTTGATAAATGTTTTATCCCTAATGTTACTCCTGTGAATTTCTTCAGTAACTTTCTTCCATGGTTTCTTAAAACAAAAGAAGCTTGGATCTATCAAGCCAGGTTTCACCCTAGGATCTGACTCGTCCCGTACTAATGTCAGCTGGGATCATAACACAAGTTAGCCACATTCTTTCTCCAATCACTGCAGTTTTTCCTCCTTCAAGTATTTATCCAATTCCCTTTTGAAGGCTGCCATGGAAGGCCAATCATTTAAATAAAAATGTCTCCACATGTCACCTCTGAACCTCCAATCAAACATTCTGCCAATGGAAGCAGTTTCTTCTCACTCTAACAAAACCATTTGTGATGTGAAGCACCTCTGTCAAATCTCCTCTCAGCCTTCTCTGCTCTAAGGAGAACATCCCGTCTTCTATAGTTTATAGACTTTACCATAAATTCTAATCAGTGGAACTATTCTGGCTAATCACTTCCGGGCCACATCCAACACCGTCATGTCCTTTCTAAGATTTTGTTCCTATTTATAAAGCCGAAGATTGTTTATACATTATTAACTACTTTATTAACTTGTCAGACCATTTCAAAGAGTGCATACAAACATTCCCATGTCTCTTTGTTCTTGCACCCCCTTTAACATTTAATTCATTAAATTTAAAATTGCTAAATTTCACGTGCATTTCTTTCTCACACTTCCTACAGAAATGTATTACTTAACTCTTTTCTGACTTAATTTCATCTGCCCTGTATCTTCCTATGTCACAGTAAGTAGTCTCACAACACCAGGTTAAAGTCCAACAGGTTTATTTGGTAGCACAAGCCACTAGCTTTCGGAGCGCTGCCCGTTCATCAGGTGAGTGGGAGTTCTCACCTGAGTTCTTCATCAGGTGAGTGGGAGTTAGAACTTCCACTCACCTGATGAAGGGGCAGCGCTCCGAAAGCTAGTGGCTTTTGCTACCAAATAAACTTGTTGGACTTTAACCTGGTGTTGTGAGACTTCTTACTGTGTTTACCCCAGTCCAACGCTGGCATCTCCACATCACATCTTCCTATGTCCACAGTCAATCTATGTCTTCTTGAAGACAGTTACTAGCTTACTCAGCATTTACTACTCTTCCAGATTTGGCATTATCTGCAAATTTTGAAACTGTGCTCTGAATCCAAGCCATCAATGTATATCTAAAATGCCAGTGGTCCTAGTAGTGAAGCTTGGGGAACTCCACCATACACCCTCCTCCAGTCTGAAAAATAGCCATTCACCCCAGCTCTGTTTCTTATCTTTTAACCAATGCTTATCCATGCTACTTATGTCCCTTTTATCCCATGGGCTTCAATTTTACTAACTAAGACTAAAATGTGGTACTTTAACAAATACCTTTTGAATGTCTAGAAACATAACATCAACTGGACTGCCCCCATCCACCTCATGTTACCTTATGTAATACTCTATTATGTTCGTCAAATATGATTTGCCCTTAACCAATCTGTGCTGGCTTTCCTTAATTAGTTCATGTTTGTCCAAGATGATGTTCATTTTCTCCCAGAAGCTTCCTCATTATTAATGTTTTTGATTTGGTTTGATTAATTATTGTTGTCACATGTATTGGTATACAGTGAAAAGTATTGTTTCTTGGGCGCTATACAGACAAAGCATATTGTACATAGAGAAGGAAACAAGACAGTGCAGAATGTTGTGTTACAGTCAGAGCCAGGGTGGAGAGAAAGATCAACATAATGCAAGGTAGGTCCATTCAAAAGTCTGATGGCAGCAGGGAAGAAGCTGTTCTTGAGTTGGTTGGTACTTGACCTCATGGGAGAGTATATATCCAGGGTGAGTGGGGCACTTGATTATGCTGGCTGCTATTCTGAGGCAATGGGAAGTGTAGATAGAGTCAATGGATGGGAGGCTGGTTTGCATGATGGGCTGGGCTTCGTTCACGACCTTTTGTAGTTTTTTGCAGTCTTGGGCAGAGCAGGAGCCATACCAAAAAGAATGCTTTCCATGGTGCATCTGTAAAAATTGGTGAGAGTCATAGCGGACATGCCAAATCTCTTTAGCCTTCTGAGAAAGTAGAGGCATTGGTGGGCTTTCTTTAGCATCAACATGGAGGGACCAGGACAGGTTGTTCCTGTACTCTGTCTTGTCATTGTTTGAGATCTGACCCACTATAGCAAACTTGAAAAGATGTTGTTGCCTATCCTTACTAACTACGGTCTGTGGGTTAGGAAGTCTAGGATCCAATTGCAGAGAGAGGAGCCGAGCCCTAGGCTGTTAAACTAATGCTTAAATAATGTTCAAGTAACTGACCTGTCACTGTCATGTTCATTCTTCTCCCATTTTGCAACAAGTTTGGAACATTTGGGATCCTTCAGTCATTGGGCATACTTCCTGCATCTGAGGAGAATTGGAAAGATTTAAGGTTGTGACCTTTGCAATTTCTGCCCTTATCTCAGCAACTGAGGGTGTATCCCACACAGACCCAGTGACTTTGAAAAACGTTTCAATTTTCTTAACGCCTCTAGTTTATCTATCTAATCTCCTGGCCACTCCCTCTAAGCTGTTCGCCTTAGCTGAAGGGTCAATAACGGAGGGGCATAATTTTAAGGTGAGGGACAGGAGATTTAGAGGGGATTTGAGAAATTTATTTTTCACCCTGAGGGCAGTGGAAGTCTGGAATGCACTGCCTGGGAGGGTGGTAGAGGCAGGAAACCTCACAACCTTTAAGAAGTATGTGGATGAGCTCTTGAAATGTCACAACATTCAAGGCTATGGCCCAAGTGCTGGCAAGTGGGATTCGTGTAGATTTAATGCAATATTGTCGGTGCAGACTCAATGGGCCAAAGGGGACACTACGACTAAGATTCACCAGAACTTTGCTAAGGTCCTCAGCCTTGATATTCAGTGAGCACCTCAGTCATGCCTTCTGTCTTCACCTGTGGCCTCCATTTTGGTCTCTAGTTGGTGCCACCACACCTCTGAAAACATTTCCATTGTTACCATGGTCGGGACTCTACCACATTGCCCGCCACGGAATCGGCATGGGTGAGGGACCGACAACAGAAATCTCCATTGACTTCGGACGGGAATTTCCGGTTCGCCCGAGCAAGGCTGTAAAATCCCGCCCCATACCTGCAGAAGGACTTAATTTGGATTTTGTTCTATTTTAACCATCAAGGTATTCTCGTATTGCCGCATTGCCCCTCTTGTTTCCTTTATCATTTGTCCCCTGTTCTTATTTATATTCCACCTGATGGACCTATTTTTTTCATTATTCATGCCAAATGGAGTGAATTGAGTACTAGAGCATTAGTAAGAATGCCAGTCATCCACATTTCTTTGTTATTGTAGCATAGCCTGTGAGCTACATTCCCCAAAAAATGGCGGACGCAGATTCTGCCACAACATTTAAAAGGAAACTGGATCTCTTCTTAAAAAAAGGGAGAAGAAACATATTTGCAGAGTTGTGGGGAAAGAGTGGGCTAATTACTAGCTCTTCCAGGGAGCCAGTACTGTGTATGATGACCTTCTTGTGTGTGGGATGATTATATAAAAATCTGATTTTTTTCAGTATGGGGTACAAATAGTTCCACTCTCTGACTGAAAATGCTTTCTCAGCATTCAGTAAGATGACTGGAGCCAGGTTCTCCACATCCCCTTGGGTAATCATACACAATATAGGAAGAATTCTCCTCGTTCTGCACAGAATAACTCTTTTTCACGAACCACACTTAATTCCTGGCCACAAAATTTCCCAAATGCTTTCTGCGAATATTGTGCTAAATCCTTGCCAACATTTGGACCCAGACAAGGCCTGTGGGTCCATACGCCTACACTGAGAGGAATTTTTTTTCCCTCATTTTATTATTACAGTTATGGGAGCTTGATTCAACGTGGGAGGTAAAACACTTCATTCACCTTCAATAGGCTCGGAGCTAATTCATGACTCCGTACCCTACAGGGATCAACTGGCAACCTGCCTCCCCTGGCATGAGCAGTCTTTCTAAGAAAGGAAAAATAAACTTGGATGGAATTAATGCAAACGTTATTTTTCTAAGGAAGCCGTGATGCATGGAGAATTCCTTCACTACCATCTGAGGAGCTTCAAAGTAGTTTAGTGATTTTGATATTAACATGTCAAAAAGAGTCGACGGTTATTAACCAGCTCCATGTAAGAAGGATACTCCCCCGCACTGGTGTAGCCTGTAACCTGTTGAAATCACAGCTGCAACTTATGAACTCCCACTATTACGATGCTTCAAGATGTGATATTTAAATAACACAAACTTCCTCAATGCATCCAAAAGGCGGACTGAAGGTCGCTGAGCTGTTTGATTCTTTGTTGATGGTTGAGGCCATCAGTGGGAGAAGTTTAGCTTTTCTTTGAAGTGAGGGTTAACAGGTGGGGAGTTCTTGATGGACCAGTTATGTTTTGGAGTCTGAGTGGTGGTGGTGATGGTTGGGGGTTGGGGGGAGTGTTCTGGACTGAGCAACCTTGACTTACTCTGTCTTTTCTGAAAGATGTAATCCTTAGGTTCATTTCTTTTCTATTATATTCATGTAATTTTTTTAGTATTCTTACAAGTCACACCTTAGCCATATTTCAGTGGTGACTCAGAATTAGAAGATTGCAATTTCAAATCTCGCTCCAGCAGCGTGAACTCATGTGCCTGAATTTTACCGCCTCGTCCTCCCCGGGAATCGGAGTAGGCGAGGGACGGATAATGGGAACGATCGTTGACCTCAGGCGGGATTTTACAGTTTTGGGGCAAGTGAAGCCCAATTTGGTCCCATTGATGCCATTGCTGGCGAACGGCATGCAGCCTCCCACCACGGGAAACATACCACAGGAAGGCCAGAAAATTACCCCACCCCCCACCATAATCTAGGCAGGACGCTTCAGTGCAGTACCGAGAGAGAACTGCACAGCCAGAGGTGCCAAATGTTGGATGAGAGATTAAAAAGAGGCCCTGTTCACACCGTCAGTGTCAAAACTATTCGAAGAAGAGCAAGGGGTTTCTCCCTGGTGTCTTGCCAAACATTTATGTTCAACCAATAACCTGCCCTGTGTTTTGCAGCAGAGGGAGGCAGTCTGCCATTGGCCAGTGGCAGAGTCTTCCACTCCCGCAGTTGTTTATGGGGCTTTTTCCCGTTGAATGCGCCCCTCCCCACCAGGAAACCCAGGAAAGGGGTGTGCTATCAGTGGGACTCTCTGGCATGATTGGCTGGAACATTCTGGATATTGTCTCTGATGATTATCTCTGTGGGAGTTTGCTGTGGCAATATGGCTGCAGAGTCTCTACCATTACAACCCTGACTACAATCCAAAATGTATATCATCGGCTGTGAGGCACTTTAGGTCTCGATAGATGCTATAGAAAGAAGACTCATTTTCTTTTTACCTGTTAGAGAAACTGTGGAAGTCTTTTGGTGTAGTGGGAATGTCCCTACCTATTGGTCAGAAACATCAGGTTCAAGTCCCCCTTCAGAACTTGTTGACCATGGGAGGTGCATTCATATTGTGGCCAAACAGGTTAACTATCAACCTGTAAATCCTTCCAGTACACCTGATGGCAGGGAGAGTTTCCTGGTTAACCATATTGCAGAAAGCAATGGCAAACCACTACTTTACCAACAATACCAATCCAGTGGAAGCCCATGGTCATTGATGTCCTCTTAGGATATGGTACCTGGTGGAGGATAGAGATGCTCAGTGAGTTGTGATGTGGTGGAGAGATGCACATTCCCCAGGAGGAGAAATCAGGTATCAACAGGTCGGGTTTTCAATTAAAATTGGAACTGATCCACCTGACCAACTCCCAGTCACCAGCTGACCAACTCCCAGACAGGAACCTGATCAACTCCCAGACAGTCAGCTGGCAAACTCCCAGTCAGTCAACTGACCAACTCCCAATCAGTCAGCTGACCAGCTCCCAATCAGTCACCTGACTAGGTCAGTCACCTGACCAACTTCCAGTTACCTGACCAACTTCCAGACAGTCACCTGACCAATTCCCAGATCATTTAATTCTTTGAGCCTGTTCTACCGTTCAATAAGATCATGGCTGATCTGGCTGTGGTCTTAAGTCCAGTTTGCCATCCCCCTTGACCCCCTTGTTTTTCAAAATTCTGACTAATTCTGCATTGAATCAATAGGCATTTTACTTTCCATCCATATACTTGACAGCATTACGATGCCATAACTGTAAAGGCACGGTAAAACGAAGGAGATAGTCATTGACTTCAGGAAACGTAATGGAGGACATGCCCCTGGTGATGAAGTGGAAATGGTCGAGAGCTTCAAGTTTCAAGGTGTCCAGATCACCAACAACCTGTCCTGGTCCCTCCCTGCTGACGCTAGAGTTAAGAAAGCCCACCAATGTCTCTGCTTTCTCAGTAGGCTAAGGAAATTTGGCATGTCTGCTACAACTCCCACCAATTTTTACAGATGCACCATAGAAAGCATCCTTTCCAGATGTATTACAGGTTGGTATGGCTCCTGCTCTGACCAAGACAGCAAGAAACTGCAAAGTATTGTGAACATAGCCCAGCCCATCATGCAAACCAGCCTCCTATCCATTGACTCTATCTATGCTTCCCACTGCCTCGGAAAAGCAGCTAGCATAATCATGGAACCCACGCACCTTGGACATCCTCTCTTCCATCTTCTTCTGTCAGGAAAAAGATACAAAAGTTTGAGATCATGTACCAACCGACTCAAGAACAGCTTCTTCTCTGCTGTCATCAGACTTTTGAATGGACCTACCTTGCATTAATTTGATCTTTCTCTATACCTTAGCTCTGACTGTAACACTACATTCTTATATTCTGCACCCTTTCTTTTCCTTCTCCCCTATGTACTCTATGTGCGGTAGTGCGCAAGAAACAGTACTTTTCGCTGTATCCCAAGACATGTGACAATAATAAATCCAGTTAAATCAAATCAATTTGAACCTTCCCATTTCTATTATTACACCATTTCACTACCAATCAGAGAGCTTCCTACATTACTGATGATAGTCAAGGTTGTGTTTCACAAAGAAAATACATGACATGAGGGATGTATGCCTATCGATGTTAAGCAAAATGTTTCTTGCCTCACAGCGTACAGAAACACTGACACATCGGGGGCAGGGGGTTCACCATCACTCACAACTCTTCTCCAAACAGCTGCTATTTCCTATTACCATTGGTTCTATTGGAAATGAATGACAACAGTGATTAGCACTGCTGCATCACAGCATCAGGGACCCGGGTTCAATTCCAGCCTTGGGTCACTGTCTGTGTGGAGGTTGCACGTTCGCCCTGTGTCTGCATGGGTTTCCTCCGAGTGCTCCAGTTTCCTCCCACAGTCCAAAGATGTGCAGGTTAGGTGGATTGGCTGTGATAAATTGTCCTTTAGTGTCCAAAGATGTTAGATTAGGTTGATAAGTGGGGTAAATGCATGAGGTAGCAGGGGTCATGGGTAAGATGGTCTGTCAGAGAGTTGGTGCAGATTCGATGGGTCAAATGGATCATTGATGTGACCTTCTGCAATGTAGTGATTGTATGAAAATGACCACCGTAGGGGCAATCACTAGATAGTGATGAAGAACAAGATCACTTCCTAGCCCAGAAACACTGGTACCAAATTCACACCCCCACAAGGAGTGTGACAACACAATATTCTAAACCAAGTGGTCTGCAGCATGTTCTCAGGTAGAACAGTTTTGAATCATAGAATCCTACAGTGCAAAAGGGGGCCATTCGGCCCAACAAGACTGTACCGACCACAATCCCACCCAGGCTCTATCCCCATAACCCCCTGCATTTATACTAGCTAGTACCCCTGACATTAAGGGGCAATTTAGCATGGTCAATCCACCTAACCTGCACATCTTTGGACTTTTGAAACTAACAATGGGTCAGAAGGCAAAGGTGTCTGTAGTAGTGCTTCATTTGTATGTGATCAATCAAATGCATAGTTTTATTGTATCTTTAATATATATGAATACAGCAACCGGTGTGAACATTAGCCTGAAATCCTATTCTTAGAATGAGTTTGTTCCAATTTGTATTATTGAGGTCAAAGTAAAAGTTCTCAATGGAGTTTTGCTGTGTGATAATTAGTTAAATATATGACTTATTAATTACTACTGATGATGAATGTATCCTGTGGAAATGGCATAAAAGTCCTTTCTGATTTATGTATGATGCATATATTATATATGTGTCAGCATAAATGATATTGTATACATTCAATATAAATAATATTGAAAGCTTATGTATTTTAATGCCGAAATTAGCCCAATAAAAGGTGTAAGAATAAATGGAAAGAACTGCCTCCATTTATATAGAACTTTTCACAACTTGTAGCCACAGTTGCAATATAGGAAACACAGCAAGAAACTTGTGCATAGCAAGTCTCCACAAAGGGTAATGAGTTAAAGACTTGCTAATGTGTTTCATGGTGTTGGTTGGCCTGGACTCGAGGCAGAACTCTACTTTAGAACTCACAACTCATCTGATCTTTTTTGAAATAATGCAATGGGATCTTTTGCATTCCCTTGAGAGTGCAGAAGGGGTGTGATGAAGCATGGAATGAGCAAAGGCCAGTCAATAATCATCTTCAGATCATGTGCAATTTGTCCTCTCATTGAGTCTTCACCACCTCCTTCTCTATTTGGTCCCTTGAAGAGGGTCATTGGTATTTGGTCAATCTCCAAGAGGATACACGTTATCTAATTTCTCTCTGACCCACAATGATCATTAAACAAAACTTTGATCCTTAAATGGAATCCTACAGCCTCTGCACTTCTCGCCAATTCCAACCAAATAGTGCTGCCTCTGGACCCTAATAGCTAAGGGACCGTTATATACCTCAATTCATGGAATCCTTTCTGTTTGTCTTTCTAATATTCACTCACCTTCCTGAATATATTCAGCTCCTTTCTGAAGGAGCTCATGAGCAATGGCAGAACTGGTGGTGCTTCCTAATGGGGGAAGGGACTTTTGTGTTCAAGGTATTCCCCATTTAATACTGCAAAGTTATTTACAGCATTTATAGAGGAAAATGTCGAATTAAATCGCACACGTTGAAACTCCAGAGTTGAGTTTCTAAGCTGTCGGGTGACACTGTGGATTTGAGCGGTCTCTACTGTACGTATAGTCAGGCTGTAACTTTAGGCAGAGCCACTCTGGAGCTGAAGGCTTCCGAGGAAACTGACCTGTACCTTCATGCCCCCTACACTTTGCCAGCTCTCAGGCTGGTCTGAATCTGTAACACTGTTGTTTACAGTGGAAATACATCGCTGTCAATGAAAGAACAGCCAGAAAGGGAAATGTGCCCTGGATGTTTTTATGGAGTTCATTAAACTGAGATTTCTATTAATAATGCCAAGCAGAAACCTCATAGAATCCCTACAGTGCAAAAAGAGGCCATTCAGCCCATCGAGCCTGCACAGACAACAACCCCACTTGCGCCCCATCCCCGTAACCTCACATACTTACCCTACTATTTCCCTTGACACTGAGGGACAATTTAGCATGGCCAATCTGCCTAACCTGCACATCTTTGGACTGTGGGAAGAAACTGGAGCACCCGGAGGAAACCCACACAGACACGGGGAGAATGTGCAAACTCCACACAGATAGTGACCCAAGGCTGGAATTGAATCCAGGTCCCTGGTACTGTGAGGCAGCAGTGTTAACCACTGTGCCACCTGTGCCATCTCTATGTTGTTCTGCTATGCAATAATAGGACTTATAATTGTACCAATAAGTACTGCACATTGCATATCTCCAGATGTGCTGTACTCATAATTAACTCAAGTGAAGTTGTCATTATTAACCCAGATTGTTCATCAAGTGGATGCACTATGTTTGTTTTTAAATGATGAGGACCTGGTAGTTAATGAACAAAATAACATCATAGGGACACATGGACATGAGTAGGCCATTCAGTCTGTCAAATCTGCTCCGTAAATTATGCATATTTATCAAGAGAAGACGCCTACTCTTGAAACAGGTCCCGCTCAGTGGCCAGAATTCTCTGGTTTCGCATGCCCTGTAACCACTGCCAGTGAGAATGGGGAATTTGGTACTCAGCCAAATCTCCATTCACTGTGGTGGGACTAGAGAATCTCAGCTGCAGGCTAGGTCGGAGAATTCTGCCTGGTATCTCATTCTTTTTAATAGCCGTACAAAGCTGAATTTTGCAACAAATTCTCTCCATGCTTCTGCCGTAATGGGAAAATGTGACGGAGGCTGTTGCATCAGATGCTGAGATGTGCTAAAACAGGAAAAGGACTGGAGTTTGTGAAAAGGTAATTGTGACCATTTATCCATTAGCAGACATTCCCCAATCAACTGGGGAGTAGCAAACGTATGTATAGGAGCATCCTCTAAAGACAGAAGGATGCCAACTGCGATTCAGGTCATTACTTCCACCAAGAATGTGGTGGTAACATGTATGGAACATAATGTAAACCTGAGGGACAGCACCTCATTTTTCGATTAGACACTTTACAACCTTCCAGACTCAACACTGAGTTCAACAATTTCAGATCATAACCTCTGCCCACATTTTATTGCAACTGCAGCTGTTAATTCTACTATTCCCATTTATACATCTCTGAGGCCCATCTTTCCTTTACTTGTCCCCCTTTACCCTCCACCATCATCCCTTTTGTCATTTAATCTTTGAGATCTTCCACCCTAGCATGGAACTTCTCATTTGCTTTTTCCTCCCCTCCCGTTGCCTCCCCACCTGGTCTCTGCACTTGTTTAAGGCCCGTTACATTCCTACCTTTTTCTAGTTCTGATGACAGGTCTAAATTTCCAGCATCTCTTGTTTTTGTATGTAGAATTGTCATGAGGCATCAGTGTGATGGGTGGGAGTCGGTTAGCTCAGTTGGCTGGACAGCTGGTTAACGATGCAGAGTGATGCCGACATCGCAGGTTCAATTCCTGGACTGGCTGATGTTATTTATGAAGGCTTTGCCTTCTCAACTTTGCCCCTGGCCTGAGATGTGGGTGATGCTCAGGTTAAATCACCACCAGTCAGCTCTCCCCCGAAAGTAATGGTGACTTCACCTTTACCTAGTGTAATAGCACAAAGGGGAAACAGTAGCATAGCGGTATTGTCACTGGACTAGTAATTCAGAGATCCAGGACTGGGGTTCAAATCCCACCACAGCAGATCTCAATAAAAATCTGGAATTAAAAGTATAATATTGACTATGAAACCATTGTCAATTGTAAAAACCCAGCTTGCTCACTAATACCCCTGACCTGGACTGATCGACATGTGACTCCAGACTACCGCATGTGGTTGACATTTTACTGCCACATCTCAAGGCGATTAGGGATGAGTAATAAATGTTCACTTTTATTAGGGATTCATTCATCCCATGAATGAAAAACAAATCCCTTTCAAATATAATGTAATGAAGATTGGCTATATCAGAGGGTTTCCTTTAAGTACATCCAGCAACATTGGCAATTATGAACCCCTCCAGGTTTAGTTGGACCCAGTGCACCCTTGGTGTAAACCTGACTAACCATGTCCTGAATCCAGGGATCTCTGATTCTAGGAATCAGTGTGAGTGCATTTCCATCACCTCATCCCTGGGCTGGGAATCCATTCAGAGACAACACAGTGTTGCTCCAAATCATTAAGCTTTCGATCTTACTCTGGCCATCACCAGCAAGATCTAGTTACGCGGCTGTTACATCTGGTGGCCTCAAACAAAACAAACAGGAAGGCGGTGGGAATGTAAGGCTGTAATTAGCTAATGGAATATTAAGGGAACACAGTGTCCCACACCACCTTTCAACTGAGGGTTTTAAAAAGAAAAGCTTTAGGTTAAACCAATGGCACCCACCCAAGGGAGTCAACTCAACTAGCAGGCTGTGACCTAATGATGAGCAGATGACTAAATGGATCTATCAGTCTGCAATCGTGTTTCTCAGAAATTATTTACACACTTGGCACCTGTCGCTGCCAAATGTTGCATCTGATGAGCTGACCTGTGCATTTTTGCCTCTTACCTGGTCATCCCTGGGTTGACGAGAGGGCTACGGAGGGTTAATGATCAGGGAGTAGATAGTCTGCTCTTAGTTAACTTCTCGATGCTGGTGGTAAAGCAGCAGCACAAACAGAAACTGAATTTACACGCTGTTTCTTATTTACTGCAATTTGTACATGAACCATTCCCGAAAAGACGTCACTAACAGGCACAGTTTAATATTTAAACATGGCGTACAGGTCCTTTGGTCATTCCTCCTATCTTAATGTAATTTTCTTTGATTGGTTCAGTGTCAAATATAGTCTGATTCTACTTTTAAATGAAACACCTTGGGGCATTTCCTAAGTTAAAGGCGCTATACAATTTCAGATTGGCATATACATACACTGGATTCCCAACCAAACCTTGTTGGGGGCTCCTAGCTGTCCCATCAAATGAAGTGAACCCAGTTATCCAGTTACTGCTCTCAGTTTCTGATTATGCTTAATAAGTGTGGAACCCCATCATAGAGACTGGGAAAGTGTGGGACCGGAGATAGGGCCGTGATGGTGGGGCAGTTACCAGCTCTATCTGCCCTGCAATAAGGCTGAGTAGAGTTAACCAACCTCCCAGGAATTAGGAATTAATATTCTGGACACTCTTGTGAGCAACCTGAAGTGAAAAACCTCAGGGACATTTCATTTTCATTTTCTTTAAAGATTCCCATTGTTTGGTTATATTAGGATTAAGAAGAAAGAGTGATGGAGTCGTGTTGAAGGTGGACGGAATATGTCCAACAAGAGTTTTCATAGAAATCATAGAAACCCTACAGTGCAGAAAGAGGCCATTTGGCCCATCGAGTCTGCACCGACCACAATCCCACCTAGGCCCTATCCCCATATCTTTTACCCACTAATCCTTCTAACCTACGCATCCCGGGACACTAAGGGGCAATTTAGCATGGCCAATTAACCTAACCCGCACATCTTTGGACTGTGGGAGGAAACCTGAGTACCCGGGGGAAACCCACGCAGACACGAGGAGAATGTGCAAACTCCACACAGACAGTGACCCGAGCCGGGAATCGAACCCAGGTCCCTGGAGCTGTGAAGCAGCAGTGCTAACCACTGTGCTACCGTGCTGCCCCTAAGTCTAGGACTGAATGAGCTGGTCTCAGCCAGGTTAGCAGTGGAGATGCTATAATTAGACTGTATATCCTTGGGCTACAATAGAGCAATGAGTCCCTGGTGTCGACTGATGTGGTAGGCCCTGTCTCTGTGTGGCAGAGAGTGCATCATATGGAAGGCAAATATATTTATACATAATAGTTGGTTCACATAATCTTCTGTCTTTCCCGGGAAGTTGTGGTTGTGGGATGGAGTGAGGTGCGGGGAGAGAGCAGGAAAAAGTATTCATACTCAAGATGCTTGTTGCCATCATGGAATGGGATTGGGCTGGATGGGCCAGTGGACCTTTTCCTGCTTCTCAATTCAATATTTTTTCAAATGGGGTTCCCGGGAAAGAAGAAAGGAAACCAGAATTCCTACTCCTATGACTTCTACTCATCTCAACTATGGGTGATGGATATAACTATGAGGCCTAAATAGCCTGCTGAGAGTCACTGGTCAGTGGATGATATTGTCAGGCAAATGGGGCTTGTAGAACCACGTTCCCAGCATCTTTAGTTGGTCAATATAGAAGTGAGAGAATTTGGTCCCTTTTAATTCACCCAACTTGTTGATCCTGAGAGTGATACCTTCGGAAGAGTTAAACTCCTGGCAGGGTCACCCATGACAGTAAGGTCAGAGGGGAGGAACCAGACAAAGTGCAGTCTAAAACAAGTCCTCAACTGTAGATCAGGCAGTATCAGCATCTGAAATGGCGGATGGAGGCTGCAGCAGTAGGGAAATCCCCAGTTATCGAGGTCTCCTTGCCACTGGAACTGGACCCACTCTCTGTCAAGGACTATGTGTCTGCTGATGTGCAAAGGCATACCATTGTTAAAAGATGTCCTGCACAAGGAGCCTACCTGGAGGAAACCAGCACACCCCACCATACAGACAAGCCCTGCATTGATCAGCGAGAGATGAAGGGGACCGGATTGTGAGATCCCACCTTCAGACTAGCACATAGGCTGTGGAGTTTGAGTCAATCATTTCGCTCTTGGAATAAAAACAAAAGAGCATTTTGGCAGCTTTCTTCACCATAGATCTTCAGGGTCCACTGTGCTTACCCCACATGGGGAAAGGGCTGGAAAAGGTGTCTTAAAATATTCTCCAACCTGGCTGGAAAACCGCATCCAGCACCCTCATCTGCCCGAGGTCAGAGAATCAAAGTTAAACTCAATTTCAAGCCTCTCCACCATGGCAAGGTGATAATCCAAGGAAAGGGAGCAATGCCCAGGCATGACCCTCATCACTCAGGGGCTATACTTACTTGTGCGCCCCTAGCGTGGTCATCATGACTCATTGTTGATTTTGAAAACCAGTAGTGATTTGCACTGGCTGGGTGGGTTATTAGGATGAGGGCGAAAGTTGATGCATCAAGCCTGTTAATGTGATATTAATTTATGCAAATCAGGTTCACACCCTTCCTAGTCATGAACCTGATTATGTCAATGACAAAGGCAAAGAGTTTGTCAACGCAAATCCTGTTTGTGGCCTCTCGCGAGATTTAGCGGCCATTATGGGATTTGCACCTTCAGTCAATGGGGCCATTGGAATGTGGCCATAGACTAATAGAATTGTGAAACTCAATCAACAATGTCTAATAAAAGCAAAAGCTAAGCAAGAAGTTGATTTTAAGCTAAGGGTGTTCCAGATGGTGTCAGACTCCCAGCATGGCAACTGATATGGGGTTTTGGGAAGGTGGTGAACATGGGTGTATCCTGTGATCTCCCTCCAGCAATGGTCAGGTTCCATCTTAAATCCCTTCCCCCATGACTGCCACCCACTCTCCCCATCCCCTCTAGCACCAGGAATGTCAATCCTTATGCATCCATAAGAATTCAAGAAGGGAGGAAGGGATAAACCAGGAAACTATGGGCCAGTCAGTCTAACCTCAGTGGTGGGGAAACGATTGGAAGCAATTCTGAGAAACAGAATTAAGCTGCATTTGGGGAGGCAGGGATGATTTTGTTAGGGTGAGGTCAGGTCTGACCAACCTGATTGAATTTTTCAAAGCGGTGACCTGGTGTGTTAATGCAGGATGTCAGCAAGGTTTTTGACAAGGTTCTACATGGGAGCTTGATAGCAAAAGTAAGAGCCCATGGGATCCAAGGAAATTTGGCAAATTGGCTCCATGATTGGTTGAGGGGCAGGAAGCAGATGGCGATGGTTAAGGGGTGTTTTTCTGATTGGAAGCCTGTGTTCAGTGGGGTCCCACATGGATCAGTGTTGGGGCCCTTGTGTTTACATAAATGATTTAGAGTTGAGTGTAGGAGGGTTGATAGTAGGTTTGTGAATGATATGTGGTAAATAGTGAGGAGGATAGCCTTAGGTTACATAAGGTTATAGATGGGCTTGTCAGTTGGGCTGATGAATGGCAAATGGAATTCAATCCAGATAGGTGTGAGGTGATGCACTTGGGCAGAACAAACAAGGCAATGGGATACATGATGAATGGCAGGACCCTGGGAAACGTCGAGAATCAGAGGGACCTTGGTGTGCATGTATACCGGTCCCTTAAGGTAACAGGACAGGTGGATAAAATGGTTAAAAAGCTTTATTAGCTTTATACTTTATTAGCCGAGGCAGAGAAGTTATGCTGGAATGATTTGAAATGTTGGTTAGGCAATATTGTGTGCAGTTCTGAAATCCACATTATAGGAAGGATGTAATAGAACTGGAAAGGGTGCAGAGAGGATTTGCTAGGATGTTGCCTGGGCTGGAGTTTTAGTTATGAAGAGACATTGGAGAGACTGGGTTTGTTTTCCTTGGAGCAGAGGTGATTGAGGGGGGACATAATTGAGATGTATAAAATTTTAAGGGGCATAGATAGAGTAAACAGGAATAAACTTTCCCCCCATGGTGGAAGGATCAATAACTAGGGGGCATAGATTTAAGGTAAGAGGCAGGAGGTTTAGAGGGAGTGTGAGGAAAAACATTTTCACCCAGAGGGTGATGGGAGTCTGGAACTCACCGCCTGAAAGAATGGTGGAGGCAGAGACCCTCATAATACTTAAGAAATATTTAGATATGCACTTGCGATACCAAGGCATACAAGGCTATGGGCCAATTACTGGAAAATGGGATTAGAATAGTTGGTTGGCTTGTCTTTGACTGGCACAGAGATGATGGGCCAAAGGGCCCTTTTCTGTGCTGTATACCTCTATGACTCTGAATCGAAATATAGGGTAGACTTGCTGAGGAGAACGAATACTACCGACAGCTGGGGAAATACAAAATGCAATTCTATCAGGTCCTATTGCTTCTTTATTTCCCCACAGAGCCTCGAGGAGAAGATTGATCTGTGTCTATTTTACAAAAGTCTATTCTATAAAGGGATAAAACTTCTTTAGTATGATTTTGAGGTATACAATATGCGGAAGTAGTTTCTTTGGCCAGTGTTTCATATTGTTTGGACACAGTCTTAGGGGAAATCTGAAGACAATGTGCCAGAGGACTTACTTTAGAGAGATAAAAAAACTCTTTTAGAAACTGTCCTGGAAATATTTTTTGGGGGGCTCCCAAAGGGGATGAGGGGTTCTAACAGCTGCTGAGTGATTGATGGCAGTGGACTCCTTGCAGCCAGTAGAAAGCAGGAGCTGATGGAAACCCCTGAGAGTCAAGTGAGGGAGGCCATGGTAAAAATAAAGTGAGGAAGAAAGAGATGCAGGATGGAGAACAAGACAAACACAGATGGAAGCGGCCCAGAGGGAAATCAGCCTGTCAACAAACAACAGAAAGCAAGGTGGGAATGCTTTCAGCAGCAACAAAACCTGAGGTCTTAGTGTTCTACAAATAAATTACCAACTACTTTAGTCAGTGTTTGCAAATTGTTATTGACACCATCAAAGCGACTGAGGCAGTAATTTCTCAGAATTGGAGCCGGTGAACATAAAAGCCTCCTGGTGGGCTAGACTAAAGAAGCATGGGTGGCACAAAAGCATTTTTTTTCTTCTCTCTCTGTTTCCTTTTTCCTTCTGCAAGACACAGGATGCTTGGCTAAATACAGGCCTCATTCCATTAACCCTTTGGGTTCTGGATTTTGCTTCGGGCAGGTACAAACACAAACACGGCATGAGTTACTCCTTCAGTTAAAAGGCATCGGTACAAGTTCCCCTGTCCCCCGATGATTTTGTTGTTTAAGAAATTAAGCCGTACAGAACTGAATTGCCCCGGGGACCTCTTCCACTTTGGGCTGGTTGAATTAAGTGATCTTTACTCTGGTGACAGTGGGACATGCTTCAATTCCCACTGGAGTCTCTTGGATAGGAAGGGGGAACTTAGGCACGCTTCATGTTCCTGATCAATGTCTGTTGAACTCTTGTTCTGAATAGTGGGGTGATATGGGTCCTCCCCTTCATTGTAGTATCCCTTTTAGGGATTTGCAACATGACATCATTAGAAAGGAAGTGTGCCATGTGATCCAGTTTTAGTTTCACTTTTGCATTTTAGAAGTGTACACATGCACAGCCCTGCAGCTCTGATGTCTTCAAGTATTATGCCTCTGTATAAATGTTTTCATGTGCCTTTTCTCAATAAACAAACCCTCAGCATGCTTGCACAATTCCTTATGAGTGATTGGTGCCCTAATGTCATGATAAAAACACAACCCCCTTTTCCTCATCCTTTCAGCATCCGGCATATCAGGTAACAGAAAAGTCCCGACCCCTAGGTGACTGTCACTCAATAGGAATCATAATGCCCAGGATAGGGAGAGAAAACTGCTGAGGGAAAGGTAAGCCTCATTTCCTAAAGTGCTGCAATCCCTATTCGATGATGCCAAAGGGTCTCCACCATTGAGTCCAATAAAAGCCTTGCACACAACATTGGCTGAAGGAACAAACTGAATATCAGAGAATCACTAGAGAAGCCTAGATGAAGGGCCGAGGAATGACACCATTGAGAATAGGTCAAAGTGAATCAAAGAATATGACATGCCCCAGTCTACGTCAACATGATGAAATGGTCAAGACCTTCAAGTTTCTAGGTGTCCACTTGCTATAGTTACGAAAACCCACCAATGCTTCTACTTTTTCAGAAGGCTAAGGAAATTTGGCATGTCCGCTATGACTCTCACCAACTTTTACACCATAGAAAGCTCGCTTTCCAGATATATCACAGCTTGGTATGGCTCCTGCTCTGACCAAGACTGCAAGAAACTACAAAGGGTCGTGAACGAAGCTCAGTCCATCACACAAACCAGCCTCCCATTCATTGACTCTGTCTACACTTCCCGCTACCTCAGAAGAGCAGCCAGCATAATCAAGGACCCCCACACACCCCGACATATTCTCTTCCACCTTCTTCCATTAGGAAAAAGTTACAAAAGTCTGAGATCATGTACTAACTGACTCAAGAATAGCTTCTTCCCTGCTACCAGTAGACTTTTGACTGGTCCTACCTTAGTGTCAAGAAACAATACTTTTCATTGTATACCAATAGATGTGACAATAACAAATCAAATCAAATCAAATCAGAAAATGGTGTTAAACATTTAAATTTCAAAGGCACATGGACTGCTGGAGAAAAGAAAGATGAAGAACATAAATAATATATTTATTATAAGTTGAACAAACAGTGTAGGTGATAATGGACAAATAATGGACAAATGTTCAATGTGCTTCTTGGCCTGTTATAACAAACACAGCTTGCATTTACAATGCCTCCGGTCGGTACAAGACACTTCAGTGAATGCCATCAGATATTGATACAGACAAGCGACCAAAAGTTCAGAGACAGGAGCATCTTAAAGGAGGAGGGAGAGGCGCTGAGAAATTCCAGAGTTTAGGGCCTTGGCAGCTCAAGGTCCAGCCACCAATGGGTGGGGGTGAAGTGGAGAGGAGAAAGAGGGGATACCAGGATTGGAGGAACTTGGAGCTCTTGGAGGGCAGTAAGAGGTTAGGGATGTCAGGAAGGATGTGGCCATGGAGGTGTCTGAACATGAGGATGAGAATTCAAATATCTAGATTTGTTGGGACTGGGAGACATCTTAATTCGATTATTTTAGGCAAGTCAGAGGCTGGGAATTCTGCAGTGAATAACTTGCCTCCTACCTCCTCAAAGCCTGTCCACCATCTATAAGACACAAGTCAGGAGTGTGATGGAATGCTCTTTACTTGCCTGGATGAATGCAGCTCCAACGACACTCAAAAAGCTCAACACCATCCAGAACAGGTCAGCCTGCTTAATTGACTGTCTATTTCCTACATTAAACATTCACTGTCTGCACCACCGAGGCACAGTGGCAGTGTTTTGCATCATCTATAAGATGCATTGCAATCACTTGCCAAAGCTCCTTTGACAGAACCTTCTAAACACATGGGGCGGAATTTTATGGCCTTGCTCAGGCAAGACCGGAACTTTCCGCCCGAGGTCAACGGAGATTTCTGTTGTCGGACACCCGCCCTTGCCGATTCCATGGCGGGTGAGGCGGTAGAGCTCTGGCCATGACCTCTATCAACTAGAAGCACAAGGGCAACAGAATAATGGAGGCACCACCAAGTTCCCCTCCGATCGTGTACCATCCTGACTTGGAATACGTCTGCCCTTCTATCACTGTCACGGGGTCAAAAATCCTGAAACTTCCTCCCTAACAGCACTGTGGGTTACCTAAACCAGATAGTCTGTAGCGATTCAAGAAATTTGCTCACCACCACCTTCTCAAGGGCAATTAGGGATAGGCAATGAATGCTGGCCTAGACACATCCCATGAATGCATTTTTATAAAATTTGATGAAGGATGACTGTTTTGAGGTGCTGATGAACATGGTTTGCTTTTCACTTCCAATCGCTGGTGGGACACCCAAACCACTTCACTACCAAACCATCACGTTCATTAGTTGTGTTACCCTGGCCTTTGTATTTCTCTTGATTATTTCTCTCCATTCTACTTTAAACACTGCTCTAAAGAAACATCTCTCTGGGCTTCCATGACCTCCAATATCCTCGTGCACCCAGATGATAAAATCTAAATTCAATCACTCCAATTGATTTACCAATATTGGTGTGCGTCCTGACCTTTCCTTTCTCATTCAAGTCTGGAAGAAATTAGTTGAGTTGGCATCACAATAATTGCTTCACATCTTTAATTAAAGAAAATCTAAAATACTTATGAAGACAGAAGTCATATTCAGCATCATCAAAGTAGATGAGAATGTGAGAGATTAGAAATATAGATAGATGATTAATGGTGGTTAAACTGAAGGATTTGACTGATTTTAAACCTTTCTTTACTCTGGCAGAATCATCCTGAGGTCCATGGGTCAGTAGGGAGAGTTACCATAGCGTCGTGAGATAGGTTAGCTTTACCCTACTGATGATTACAAAGTGACATTGCAATAGTAATCCTGCTCAGTACGAGAGGAACCGCAGGTTCAGACATTTGGTGTATGTGCTTGGTTGAGGAGCCAATGGTGTGAAAATACCATCTGTGGGATGAAGACTGAATGTATCTAAGTCAGAATCCTTGCCAAAAGTAACAATACAGAAACAATGTGCAGGGGGTGGGGAAAATGCAGGGGAATGGCACGAAGTCATGATGCTTTTTTAGAGAGACATAATGGGCCAAATGGCCTCCTGCTGAGCCATAGAAAATATGATTCTATGAATCCAGAGTTCATTGGTTGTCTAATCTAGACTGACGCTTCAGAGCAGTACCACACTGAAGCGTCAGTCTAGATTAGATAACCAATCATCTCTGGATGCATAGAATCATATTTTTTATGGCTCAGCAGGAGGCCATTTGGCCCATTATGTCTCTCTAAAAAAGCATCATGCACTGTCAGAGGGTCAATACTAAGGGAGTGCCGCACTGTCAGAGGGTCAGTGCTGAGGGAGTGCCGCACTGTCAGAGGGTCAATACTGAGGGAGTGCCGCACTGTCAGAGGGTCAGTACTGAGGGAGTGCCGCACTGTCAGAGGGTCAATACTGAGGGAGTGCCGCACTGTCAGAGGGTCAATACTGAGGGAGTGCCGCACTGTCAGAGGGTCAGTACTGAGGGAGTGCCGCACTGTCAGAGGGTCAGTACTGAGGGAGTGCCGCACTGTCACAGGGTCAGTACTGAGGGAGTGCCGCACTGTCAGAGGGTCAGTACTGAGGGAGTGCTGCACTGTCAGAGGGTCAATGCTGAGGGAGTGCCGCACTGTCAGAGGGTCAGTACTGAGGGAGTGCTGCACTGTCAGAGGGTCAGTACTGAGGGAGTGCCGCACTGTCAGAGGGTCAGTACTGAGGGAGTGCCGCACTGTCAGAGGGTCAGTACTGAGGGAGTGCTGCACTGTCAGAGGGTCAATACTGAGGGAGTGCCGCACTGTCAGAGGGTCAGTACTGAGGGAGTGCCGCACTGTCAGAGGGTCAGTACTGAGGGAGTGCTGCACTGTCAGAGGGTCAGTACTGAGGGAGTGTTTCACTGTCAGAGGGTCAGTACTGAGGGAATGCAGCAGTGTCAGAGGGTCAGTACTGAGGGAGTGCTGCACTGTCAGAGGGTCAGTACTGAGGGAGTGCTGCACTGTCAGAGGGTCAGTACTGAGGGAGTGCTGCACTGTCAGAGGGTCAGAACTGAGGGAGTGCTGCACTGTCAGAGGGTCAGTACTGAGGGAGTGCTGCACTGTCAGAGGGTCAGTACTGAGGGAGTGCTGCACTGTCAGAGGGTCAGTACTGAGGGAGTGCTGCACTGTCAGAGGGTCAGTACTGAGGGAGTGCTGCACTGTCAGAGGGTCAGTACTGAGGGAGTGCTGCACTGTCAGAGGGTCAGTACTGAGGGAGTGCTGCACTGTCAGAGGGTCAGTACTGAGGGAGTGTTTCACTGTCAGAGGGTCAGTACTGAGGGAGTGCCGCACTGTCAGAGGGTCAGTACTGAGGGAGTGCCGCACTGTCAGAGGGTCAGTACTGAGGGAGTGCCGCACTGTCACAGGGTCAGTACTGAGGGAGTGCCGCACTGTCAGAGGGTCAGTACTGAGGGAGTGCTGCACTGTCAGAGGGTCAATACTGAGGGAGTGCCGCACTGTCAGAGGGTCAGTACTGAGGGAGTGCTGCACTGTCAGAGGGTCAGTACTGAGGGAGTGCCGCACTGTCAGAGGGTCAGTACTGAGGGAGTGCCGCACTGTCAGAGGGTCAGTACTGAGGGAGTGCTGCACTGTCAGAGGGTCAATACTGAGGGAGTGCCGCACTGTCAGAGGGTCAGTACTGAGGGAGTGCTGCACTGTCAGAGGGTCAGTACTGAGGGAGTGTTTCACTGTCAGAGGGTCAGTACTGAGGGAATGCAGCAGTGTCAGAGGGTCAGTACTGAGGGAGTGCTGCACTGTCAGAGGGTCAGTACTGAGGGAGTGCTGCACTGTCAGAGGGTCAGTACTGAGGGAGTGCTGCACTGTCAGAGGGTCAGAACTGAGGGAGTGCTGCACTGTCAGAGGGTCAGTACTGAGGGAGTGCTGCACTGTCAGAGGGTCAGTACTGAGGGAGTGCTGCACTGTCAGAGGGTCAGTACTGAGGGAGTGCTGCACTGTCAGAGGGTCAGTACTGAGGGAGTGCTGCACTGTCAGAGGGTCAGAACTGAGGGCATGCTGCACTGTCAGAGGGTCAGTACTGAGGGAGTGCTGCACTGTCAGAGGGTCAGTACTGAGGGAGTGTTTCACTGTCAGAGGGTCAGTACTGAGGGAATGCAGCAGTGTCAGAGGGTCAGTACTGAGGGAGTGCTACACTGTCAGAGGGTCAGTACTGAGGGAGTGCTGCACTGTCAGAGGGTCAGTACTGAGGGAGTGTTTCACTGTCAGAGGGTCAGTACTGAGGGAATGCAGCAGTGTCAGAGGGTCAGTACTGATGGAGTGCTGCATTGTCAGAGGGTCAGTACTGATGGAGTGCTACACTGTCAAAGGGTCAGTACTGAAGGACTGCTGAACTGCCAGAGGGTCAGTGCTGAAGGATTGCTGTACTGTCAGAGGGTCAGTACTGAGGGAGTGCTGCACTCTCAGAGGGTCAGTACTGAGGGCATGCTTCACTGTCAGAGGGTCAGTACTGAGGGAGTGCTGCACTGTCAGAGGGTCAGTACTGAGGGAGTGCTGCACTGTCAGAGGGTCAGTATTGAGGGAGTGCTGCACCGTCAGAGGGTCAGTACTGAGGGAGTGCTGCACTGTCAGAGGGTCAGTACTGAAGGAGTGCTGCAGTGTCAGAGGGTCAGTACTGAGGGAGTGCTACACTGTCAGAGGGTCAGTACTGAGGGAGTGCTGCATTGTCAGAGGGTCAGTACTGATGGAGTGCTGCATTGTCAGAGGGTCAGTACTGATGGAGTGCTACACTGTCAAAGGGTCAGTACAGAAGGACTGCTGAACTGCCAGAGGGTCAGTACTGAAGGATTGCTGTACTGTCAGAGGGTCAGTACTGAGGGAGTGCTGCACTCTCAGAGGGTCAGTGCTGAGGGCATGCTTCACTGTCAGAGGGTCAGTACTGAGGGCATGCTTCACTGTCAGAGGGTCAGTACTGAGGGAGTGCTGCACTGTCAGAGGGTCAGTACTGAGGGAGTGCTGCACTGTCAGAGGGTCAGTACTGAGGGAGTGCTGCACTGTCAGAGGGTCAGTAACGACGGAGTGCTGCAGTGTCAGAGGGTCAGTAATGAGGGAGTGCTGCACTGTCATAGGGTCAGTAACGACGGAGTGCTGCAGTGTCAGAGGGTCAGTAATGAGGGAGTGCTGCACTGTCATAGGGTCAGTAACGACGGAGTGCTGCAGTGTCAGAGGGTCAGTAATGAGGGAGTACTGCACTGTCAGAGGGTCAGATTTGCCCATTTGATTCTGGCTGGTAAGTTGCCGAGTTCACATGGCGAATGCCATTGGACTTGAGAAACTTTGTAATTCTTCCACTGTGGATGATGTCCCATTGTCCAATACAACCGCCTCTGGAATTCCTAGCAAGTATCTTCTTTAACTTGTCAATGGTGGCCGTGGCTGTTGTGGGCTTCATCAACTGCACATCTAACCACTTGGAGTGTGTATCTACTTGTATGAGAAACATATGACTCATAAATGGCCCAGCAAATTCTATATGTAGCCTCTCTCATGGTCAGCCTGGCCATTCTCATGGATGTAAATTCACTAGTGGCGGTAAAGCCTGTTGAGCTTTGCAACTAGGCTTTGACTTTTCTATTTCCTAGGGCCATGCTGCTACACCAAGGCTGTCCTTCCTAGCTTGACTCCTTTCTTTTCTCTCCTTTGTGAATGTAAGCCTTCTTGTGACACTAATAAATAAACTTTGAGCTACAAACTCTTCCTCCAATGCCCTATGTCAATTCAGCAGTTTCCAGTTTCCCAGCCCCTAACCATTTCCTCGTCACTATGGACATCCCATCTCTCTGCACCTCCACCCACATCAGGATAGGCTCAGAGCTCTCTGCCTCTTGGATTGTTGAACCTGTCCCATTCACCCCTATCCTCCTCTACCTGGCTCAACTTATTCTCACTCTGAGCAACTTCTTTATCCCCACTCATTGCCTCCAAATAAAAGGTGTTGCTATTGGCTCCTAGTTGTGCATACCTTTTTGTGGCTCATGTGAAACATTCACTATTTCAATCGTACTTGGGCTCTCTTCCTCATTTTTTTTTGGTTCATTGATGACTGCCCTGGCACTGTTTTTAACATTGACAACTGTTTCAGTGCTGCATTGACGACTGTATCGGTGCTGCATTGACGACTGTATCGGTGCTGTTTTTTGCTTTGACGACTGTATCATCCCTGCGTTTTGCTTTGACGACTGTATCATCCCTGCGTTTTGCATTGATGACTGTATCGTCACTGCGTTTTGCATTGATGACTGTATCATCCCTGATTTTTGCATTTAACAAAGAACAAAGAAAATTAAAGCACAGGAACTGGCCCTTCGGCCCTCCAAGCCTGCACCGACCATGCTGCCCGACTTAACTAAAACCCCCTACGCTTCCGGGGACCATATCCCTCTATTCCCATCTCATTCATGTACTTGGCAAGACGCCCTTAAAAGTCACTACCGTATCCGCTTCCACTTCAGATATGTCAGGAGATACTGGATAGGTGCAGGAAAAATAGGGTTGTTGTAGTGGGAGACTTCAATTTCCCTGGTATAGACTGGAAATCGCTGAGAGCAGGGGCTCTGAATGGGGAGGAATTTGTAAAATGCGTACTTGAGGGTTCTTTGGAAGAATATGTAGATAGCCCGACTAGAGAGGGGGCTATACTGGACCTCGTACTGGGGAATGAGCCCGGTCAGGTCTTCAAAGTTTCGGTAGGGGAACATGTGGCAAATAGTGACCACAATTCTGTTAGCTTTAGGATAGTGATGGAAAAGGATGAGTGGTGTCCCAAGGGTAAGGTGTTGGATTGGGGGAAGGCTAACTTTAGTGGGATTAGGCAGAAATTGGCAGCTCTTGATTGGGAGAGGCTGTTTGAGGGTAAATCCACATCTGGCATGTGGGAGTCTTTTAAGGAACAGTTGTTAGGGCTACAGGACAGGCATGTGCCTGTTAAAAAGAAGGATAGGAAGGGTAGGATTCGAGAACCGTGGATAACCAGGGAAATTGAGGGACTGGTCAAAAAGAAAAGAGAGGCGTATGGTAGGTCCAGGCAGCTAAAAACGGAGGGAGCTCTGGAGGAGTACAAAGAAAGTAGGAAAGAACTCAAATGGGGAATTAGAAGAGCAAAAAGGGGTCACGAAATGTTCTTGGCAGACAGGATTAAGGAGAATTCCAAGGCATTTTATTCATACGTTAGGAACAAAAGGGTTGTCAGGGAAAAAATCGGACCTCTCAGGGACAAAAGTGGGGAATTATGCTTGGAGCCCAAAGAAGTAGGGGAGATCCTAAATGAATACTTTGCGTCGGTATTCACAAAGGAGAGGGATGTGTTGACTGGGAGTGTCTCGGAGGGGAGTGTTGAACCGTTGGAGAAAATCTCCATTACAAAGGAGGAAGTGTTAGGTTTGTTAGAGAATATAAAGACTGACAAATCCCCAGGGCCTGATGGAATCTATCCAAGGCTGCTCAGGGAGACGAGAGATGAAATCGCTGGGCCTCTGACGCAAATCTTTGTCTCGTCACTGGACGCAGGTGAGGTCCCAGAGGATTGGAGGATAGCTAATGTGGTCCCGTTATTTAAGAAGGGGAGGAAGGATAACCCGGGTAATTATAGGCTGGTGAGCTTGACGTCCGTGGTGGGGAAGTTGTTGGAGAAGATTCTTAGAGATAGGATGTATGCGCATTTAGAAAGGAATAAACTCATTAACGATAGTCAGCATGGTTTTGTGAGAGGGAGGTCATGCCTCACTAACCTGGTGGAGTTTTTTGAAGAAGTGACGAAAATGGTTGACGAGGGAAGGGCCGTGGATGTCGTCTATATGGACTTTAGTAAAGCGTTTGACAAAGTCCCTCATGGTAGGCTGGTGAAAAAGGTTGGATCTCATGGGATAAAGGGGGAGGTGGTTAGATGGGTGGAGAACTGGCTTGGTCACAGAAGACAGAGGGTGGTAGTGGAAGGGTCTTTTTCCGGCTGGAGGCCTGTGACTAGTGGTGTTCCGCAGGGCTCTGTATTGGGACCTCTGCTGTTTGTGATTCATATAAATGATCTGGAAGAAGGTGTAACTGGGGTGATCAGTAAGTTTGCGGACGACACAAAATTGGCAGGACTTGCAGATAGTGAGGAGCATTGTCAGAAGCTACAGAAGGATATAGATAGGCTGGAAATTTGGGCAAAGAAATGGCAGATGGAGTTCAATCCTGATAAATGCGAAGTGATGCATTTTGGTAGAAATAATGTAGGGAGGAGCTATATGATAAATGGCAGAACCATAAAGGGTGTAGATACGCAGAGGGACCTGGGTGTGCAAGTCCACAGATCCTTGAAAGTGACGTCACAGGTGGAGAAGGTGGTGAAGAAGGCATATGGCATGCTTGCCTTTATAGGACGGGGCATAGAGTATAACAGTTGGGGTCTGATGTTGCAGATGTATAGAACGTTGGTTCGGCCGCATCTGGAATACTCCGTCCAGTTCTGGTCGCCACACTACCAGAAGGACGTGGAGGCTTTGGAGAGAGTACAGAGGAGGTTTACCAGGATGTTACCTGGTATGGAGGGGCTTAGTTATGAGGAGAGATTGGGTAAACTGGGGTTGTTCTCCCTGGAAAGACGGAGGATGAGGGGAGACTTAATAGAGGTGTATAAAATTATGAAAGGCATAGATAGGGTGAACGGTGGGAAGCTTTTCCCCAGGTCGGTGGTGACGTTCACGAGGGGTCATAGGTTCAAGGTGAAGGGGGGGAGGTTTAACACAGATATCAGACGGACATATTTTACACAGAGGGTGGTGGGGGCCTGGAATGCGCTGCCAGGCAAGGTGGTGGAGGCGGACACACTGGGAACGTTTAAGACTTATCTAGACAGCCATATGAACGGAGTGGGAATGGAGGGATACAAAAGAATGGTCTAGTTTGGACCAGGGAGCGGCGTGGGCTTGGAGGGCCGAAGGGCCTATTCCTGTGCTGTATTGTTCTTTGTTCTTTGTTCACTACCTCCCCCGGCAACGAGTTCCAGGCACCCACCACTCTCTGTGTAAAAAATCTGCCTTGTACATCTCTTTTAAAACTTGCCCCTCGCACCTTAAACCTATGCCCCCTAGTAATTGACTCTTCCACCCTGGGAAAAAGCTTTTGACTATCCACTCTGTCCATGCCTCTCATAATCTTGTAGACTTCTATCAGGTCTCCCCTCAACCTCCGTCGCTCCAGTGAGAACAAACCAAGTTTCTCCAACCTCTCCTCATAGCTAATGCCCTCCATACCAGGCAACATCCTGGTAAATCTTTTCTGTACTCTCTCCAAAGCCTCCCCATCCTTCTGGTAGTGTGGCAACCAGAATTGAACACTATATTCCAAGTGCGGCCTCACTAAGGTTCTATAAAGCTGCAACATGACTTGCCAATTTTTAAACTCAGTACCTCGGCTGATGAAGGCAAGCATGCCGTATGCCTTCTTGACTACCTTCTCCACCTGCGTTGCCAATTTCAGTGACCTGTGTACCTGTACACCCAGATCCCTTTGCCTATCAATACTCCTAAGGGTTCTGCCATTTACTGTATATTTCCTATCTGTATTAGACCTTCCAAATGCATTACGTCACATTTGTCCAGATTAAACTCCATCTGCCATCTCTCCACCCAAGTCCCCAACTGATCTATATCCTGCTGTATCCTCTGATGGTCCTCATCGCTATCCGCAAATCCACCAACCTTTGTGTTGTTCGCAAACTTACTAATCAATCCAGTTACATTTTCCTCCAAATCATTTATATATATTACAAACAGCAAAGGTCCCAGCACTGATCCCTGAGGAACACCACTTGTCACAGCCCTCCATTCCTCACTAACCTGGTGGTGTTTTTTGAAGAAGTGACCAAAATGGTTGACGAAGGAAGGGCCGTGGATGTTGTCTATATGGACTTTAGTAAAGCGTTTGACAAAGTCCCTCATGGTAGGCTAGTGAAAAAGGTTGGATCCCATGGGATAAAGGGGGAGGTGGCTAGATGGGTGGAGAACTGGCTTGGTCATCATGTACCCCAGTCCAACGCCGGCATCTCCACATCATGACTACCATAGATATCCCAGTCCAACGCCGGCATCTCCACATCATGACTACCATAGACACCGCAAACTGCCGGCTCCAAGTGGAGAGGATGAGTCTGTGTCTTATAAGTTCTGTTTGTGAACAGAATTCCCACTCACCTGAAGAAGGGGCTCAGAGCCTCGAAAGCTTGTGTGGCTTTTGCTACCAAATAAACCTGTTGGACTTTAACCTGGTGTTGTTAAACTTCTTACTGTGTTTACCCCAGTCCAACGCCGGCATCTCCACATCTTGGTCATAGAAGACAGAGGGTGGTAGTGGAAGGGTCTTTTTCCGGCTGGAGTACTGTGACTAGTGGTGTACCGCAGGGCTCTGTATTGGGACCTCTGCTGTTTGTGATTTATATAAATGATCTGGAAGAAGGAGTAACTGGGGTGATCAGTAAGTTTGCGGATGACACAAAACTGGCAGGACTTGCAGATAGTGAGGAACATTGTCAGAGGCTACAGAAGGATATAGATAGGCTGGAAATTTGGGCAAGGAAATGGCAGATGGAGTTCAATCCTGATAAATGCGAAGTGATGCATTTTGGTGGGAATAATGTAGGGAGGAGCTACACGATAAATGGCAGAACCATAAAGGGTGTAGAGACGCAGAGGGACCTGGGTGTGCAAGTCCACAGATCTTTGAAGGTGACGTCCCAGGTGGAGAAGGTGGTGAAGAAGGCATATGGCATGCTTGCCTTTATAGGACGGGGCATAGAGTATAAGAGTTGGGGTCTGATGTTGCAGATGTATAGAACGTTGGTTCGGCCGCATTTGGAATACTGCGTCCAGTTCTGGTCGCCACACTACCAGAAGGACGTGGAGGCTTTGGAGAGAGTACAGAGGAGGTTTACCAGGATGTTGCCTGGTATGGAGGGGCTTAGTTATGAGGAGAGATTGGGGAAACTGGGGTTGTTCTCCCTGGAAAGACGGAGGATGAGGGGAGACTTAATAGAGGTGTGTAAAATTATGAAAGGCATAGATAGGGTGAACGGTGGGAAGCTTTTCCCCGGGTCGGTGGTGACGTTCACGAGGGGTCATAGGTTCAAGGTGAAGGGAGGGAGGTTTAACACAGATATCAGAAGGACATATTTTACACAGAGGGTCGTGGGGGCCTGGAATGTGTTGCCGGGCAAGGTGGTGGAGGCGGACACACTGGGAACGTTTAAGACTTATCTAGACAGCTATATGAACGGAGTGGGAATGGAGGGATACGAAAGAGTGGTCTAGTTTGGACCAGGGAGCGGCGCGGGCTAATTGTTCCTTGTTTCTCGTTTCAAGGCTTCATTCTATGATCATCTTGCTGGTGCCAGTACAGAGCGAGACTGCGGATAGTTGGGAACCTGTCTCGGGGGCAGGGAATTCAGATGGTGTTCGTGGAAGTGGAAATGACTAGGGTTGGGAAGCATTTTCCGATCAGGGCCATTGTGATCTTCTGGACTCGTTTCGATCGCCTCAGGGGGTCGGAGAGGAATTTCCCAGATTTTTTTTCCCCATATTGGCCCTGGGGTTTTTCACTCTGGGTTTTCGCCTCTCCCTGGAGATCACATGGTCTGGAATGGGGGGGGTGTGGGTGAGTTAATAGGTTGTAATGAACAAAGCATCGTAGCTGTGAGGGACAGCTCGGTGGATAGGATATTGGTATGTAGATAGGCTGGAAAATTGGGCGGGGATCCTGGATTCAGGATTCAATCCTGGACCGGGGAGCGGCGCGGGCTTGGAGGGCCGAAGGGCCTGTTCCTGTGCTGTATTGTTCTTTGTTCTTTGTTCTTTGTTCTACCCTCTGTCTTCTTTGACCGAGCCAGTTTTGTATCCACCTTGCCAGCTCACCTCTGATCCCATGCGACTTCACCTTCTGCACCAGTCTGCCATGAGGGACCTTGTCAAAGGCCTTACTGAAGTCCACGTCGACAACATCCACTGCCCTACCCTCATCAATCATCTTCGTCACGTCCTCGAAAAACTCGATCAAGTTCGTGAGACACGACCTCCCCTTCACAAAACCATGTTGCCTCTCACTAATACGTCCACTTATTTCCAAGTGGGAATAAATCCTTTGTTCTTTGTTCTCTTTGTTCTCTTTGTTCTCTTTGACTGTATCCACGCAGCTTTTTGCATTGACGATTGCATCGTCACTGCTTTTTGCATGGAGGACTGTTTTGGTGTTTCATTGACGACTGTATCGATGTTTCATTGGCAACTGTATCAGCGCTGCCTTTTGAATTGACGACTGTATCAGCACCGCTTTTTGCATTGACAACTGTATCGTTGCTGCTTTTTGCATTGACGACTGTATCAGCACGGTCTTTTGTGGTGAAGCTATGGAATTCTTCACCACAGAAGGCTGTGGAGGCCAAGTCACTGAATATGTTTAAGAAGGAAATAGATAGATTTCCAGACACTAAAGGCATCCAGGAGCATGGGGAGCACGTGGGAATGTGGTATTGAAATAGAGGATCAGCCATGGTCATGTTGAATGGTGGAGCAGGCTCAAGGGACCGAATGGCCTCCCCCTGCTCCTATTTTCTATGCTTCTGCTCATCTGCAAGCATCACGCTGAGCTTCCTGCCACTTGTCATTTTAATTCTCCACCATGTTTCCACTCTGATCTCTCTGTCCTTGGCCAGCTACAGTGTTCCAGTGAAGCACCGTGCAAGCTTGAGGCACAGCACCTCATCTTGTGTCTCGGTACGCTACAGCCTTCTGGACTCAATATTGAGTTAAAGAACTTTAGAACATAACCTTTGCCTCCATCTTGTCCTATGTATTTTTTGAGTTTTTTTTGCTGACTTGTTTTTTACTTTAATCCTTCACGTTGCATTCCGATGGATGCACTATCACAACACAGTCCAGGGATGTGCATGCTAGGTTGATTGGCCATGCTAAATTGACCCTTAGTGTCAGGTGGATCAGGAGGGTAAATACGTGGAGTTATGGGGATAGGGCCTGGGCGGGATTGTTGTTTTTGCAGACTCGATGGGCTGAATGGCCTCCTTCTGCACTGTAGGGATTCTATGATTCCCTACAGTGTCAACGGCACGGTGGCACAGTGGTTAGCACTGCTGCCTTACAGCTCCAGGCAGCTGCGTTTGATTCCCGGCTTGGTTCACTGTCTGTGCGGAGTTTGCATGTTCCCCCTTGTCTGCGTGGGTTTCTTCTGGGTGCTCCGGTTTCCTCCCAAAGTCCAAAGATATGCGGATTCGGTGCATAGGCCATGCTAAATTGCTCCTTAGTGTCCCGGGATGTGTAGATTAGAGAGATTGGTGGGGTAAATATATGCGGTTACAGGGATAGGGCCTAGGTGGGATTGTTATAGGTGCAGGTTTGATGGGCCAAATGGCCTCTTTCTACACTGTAGGGGTTCTATGATTGTTTCTTTTCTATACCCATTACCACTCTCTTTGGCTGTTGCATCATGAAATATTTTGTTATTTAATCTTACCTGCCCTCCACCCTATCACAGAGCTTCACTTTTGTTCTTCCTGTTCCCACCCCTCCCCTTCCCCCCACCGCCAACACCCTCACCCACCCCACTTCTCCTTGCTTAGTAAGTCTTATATTTTTATTTTCCTTCAGTTCTGATGCCTTGGTCATCTACCTGATTGTTAACTCTGTTTCTTTCTCCACAGAGGCTGCCTGACCTGCTGAGTCTTTCCAGCATTTCTATTTTTATTTTTGTTTCCCATTTCCATCACTGGCAATGTTTTGCCTTACGGCTGAAAGAGGAAGATGCCCTTTTAAGATGGTGCTCCATCTAGTGGCCAACCCAAGAATTGGGGGATGAGTCAAAACAGTGATGAAAGACACAAGTCCAAAATGGGTTAATCTGCATCATTTCAGAAAGATTGGAAGTTGAAGTGTTGCCGGTCTGTACCTTTAAGAAAAACCAGACGTGAACACCATTTTGCTCAGGCACCAAGGCAGAGCATGTCAATGTCGCTTTGGTCCATGTATTACTGGAGGCTTAAAGCTCTGTGCCAAAAACAATACAACTTAGTGTCACATTTAGCCTTTCCACATTTTAGTTGCTGGAAGGTACTTCAGGTTTTTAAAGTTTAATAATCACTTCATTTATAGGGATAAAATAAGTAATCGTTTGGGAGGACAGAACTTTAGTATTGCTGAAAATAGAGACACGCCAAAGCTTTTTATCTTGCACTCATCAGGACACTTTGCAAGAATACCAGTATGAGGGGGAGAAAAACAATCTATACTGTATAAGAAGGGAGTACTGATTGGTTGGCAAGTAGACTCTAACTGGTCGAGGTGTTGTTATGGAGAATCCACCAGGTGACTGACAGTTGACTGCTTTTTGAAATTTGAAACAGAGCTTGACTCTGATTGGTCAAGTAAGAAGTCTCACAACTCCAGTTAAAATCCAACAGGTTTATTTGGAAACATGAGTTTTCAGAGTGTTGCTCCTTCCTCAGGTGAGTCCTTTCTCCTTCCTCACCTGAGGAAGGAGCAGCGCTCTGAAAGCTCGTGATTCCAAATAAACCTGTTGGATTTTAACCTGGTGTTGTGAGATTCTTACTATGCCCACCCCAGTCCAACGCCGGCATCTCCATCTCCTGATTGGACAAGAGGAATGAAGCGGCGAATGGTTGTTGCTCATTTTGTTTAGTTGAAACAGGAACAATGTGTGCACATGTTCTTCCTGTCTGCAAAGAACAGGGTCCGCGTATTAATAGATGCCGCTTCCAGCGTCACGCTGCGAGCCTGACCGACAATCTTACATTGGTTGTTAGCGTAATTCTTAGCATACTGGGGATTATTTAGCAAACATTGTCCAATCGCGGAATCACATCTAATGTTTGAGTTTCGCAAGCAAGGGCTGGTTGGTTACGGTTTGTATCTTACCTTATGCTCACAGCGGAAGGGACATGCTACTTGATAGTCTTTGGGACATACAGCCTACAAACCTAGCATTACACTGGCACTGAAATTCAAAGAGTACATTACTAATTTGTGTGATAGGTGGAATTTCTTTTGACTTGACAGCAGCATCTTGTTAGTGGTGAATATCACTCATGTTGCTACTGCAAAGTATCAGTGTGAAACAGCTAGTTTCACCTGTTGCCCAAATTTTTGATATACCTTACCCTTCCAGGGTAGTCTGAGGTAGACTGGGCAATTTCCGGAACTGAACGTGGCAGCCTTAGGCCTGTTCATAAGTTTGTGTGAGATCCAGCAATCTGATCAGAGTAGCCATCATCCCGCAGGATGGCTTTGATGTGCCCTATTTCAGCATCAAGCTTCAGGCCTCAGGCCCTATTAGGGAGGTTGCCAATAAGGCCAATCCAGCACGTGGAACTATAGGAATCCGAACCTGTACATTGACCAGTGAAGGTAAGCTTGCTGTGGACAATAGTAGAGAACCCACGGCAGATTTCCCAACTAGGCGTCAAGGAAAGGAAGCTCATTTTGGCTGCTCCATTTCAAAGGTGAATTTGAGTGCAGGATGGAGCCCATTAAGACAGTGAAGGAAATTCTGACATGCAGATTCAACTATAGCAAATGTATCATCTACATATTGGAAATTACGATCGGTATGCAGGTCCTGAATGGTTTTCGCAAATGCGAAGGAATCTTTCACTGTGCACATAGAAAACTTACTCAAAACTGGTTGTAACAATGTGCCCCAACCATTTGGCCAGTTCATGATATACGCAGCAGTCATAGATAAGGTAGGGAATAAAGGGCCATCGGATTTGCATGTCTTGGGCAGACGCAGCGGGCTATGAGGATGAAACCTGTCATAAATGTCTCATGGCAGCTCATTACTCTCACACAAGTGCACCAAGCAATTTTTAAATTTACTTTTGAGCAAGGCTGTCCAGTCGTTTTGAGCGGCAGGTCCAGTTGATATGAATTTGGACCTATCATTAAGAATGAAGTGTATTTTGTTGATACAGTCAGGCTTGGTAAGGGGACTATATCCCTTTGTCGGCTTTACGTCTAGGTTGTTCTTATGGCCCCTCAATACTGTAAGGCACGAATGCATTGCATGTGAAAGTCAGAGTCTACTTTCCAACAATCAGCATTCACTTCTCATATAGTATAAATTGTTGTTTTCCCTTCATATTGGTATGCTTGTGAAGTGTCCTGATGAGTATAAGATGAAAAGCTTTGACATGACTCTATTTTCAGCAGCAAAAGAACTGTAATAATTTCATCATTGTGGTTGGAGAACCCTGGAATTCAACCATTCTAATCTGGAGTGAAAAATGTAAATCAAATACACTTATCCTTACTCCCATGTAACCTGCCGTAAGGGCCAGTGAGAGACTTGAACTCATAGCCATCTGGGCACAAGATAAATAGTCAAGCACTTATCACAGCAATCCACTCTATGAAAGCAATTTTCGAAATTCAAAGCTTTTTTTTGACCACTTATGCTTACATTATTAGTGGATGAAAAAGCAAAGTATTTCAGTGAGATGAGAAATCTGTATTACGTCCCCTGTGAATCATCTCAAGAAAGCATCAGCTCGTCAGAAATAATGATATTTTGGTAGTGGGATTGGATGGTGCAGTGAGTTAGCACTCTTGGGTTCCTTCTCTATCAAGGAAGCCAAGACTGTTAACTCTGGCACAGTGGCCTCGCAGTCCAAATGTTGATGGGTTACGCCCCACTCCAGGGCCTTGAGCACATCATCTAGGCTGAGACACCAGCAGAGTACAGAGGGAGTGCTGTACTGCTGAAGGTGCTGTCTTTCAAGTGGGACATTAAACCAAAGCCCTTTCTGCCCTCTCAGGTGGGCATAAACGATCTCATCATGCTATTTCAAAGACAAGGGAAGGTCCTGTGTGTGTCCTGGCCAGCATTTATATAGTAACCAGCAGTGCTGCAACACTATATTGAGACTGAACCAATGTTTTATGAAGATTTGTCATGACTCTATGCCTCTGTTTATAAAGCCCAAGATCCCGCATATCTTTATAACCATTTTCTCACCATGTCCCACCACTTTCAACAACCTGTGCATATGTACCCCAAAGTCTCTCTGCTCCTGTATCCCCTTGAGAATTGTACCCTTTGGTTCATATTGTCTCATTGCCTCTTCCATCTTCCTACCAAAATGTACTTCATCCTTCTCTGAATTAAACTTAATCTGGCAACTGTCTACCCATTTCACCAGCCAATGTCCTCTTGAAGTCTGTCACTATGCTCCTCTTAGTTCACAATACATGTGTCATCTGCAAATTTTGAAATTGTGCCTATACATCCATGTTTAGTTCATTAATATATCTCAAGAAAAGCAGTGGCCCCAGGACCGACCCCTGGGGGACATCACAATTCTCCAGTCTGAAAAACAACCACTCACTGGTACACTGCTCCCTGTCACCCAGTCAGCTTCTTGTCCATTTCTTTCAATGGACTTCACCTTTGTTGGCAGCCCAGAGTGTGGCACTTTATCAAATGCCTCAGGGCTACATTGAGCTGTGTAACCATTTGCACAACTTTTTCGGTGTTTGTTTGGAGGGCTTTCTGGTCCCCTGTGTATAAATGGGCCTTTTTACTCTTGTCCACCTCCTCCAGCAGGGCCTCCAGTGCTGTGTCAGAGAACTTTGGGCTTTCTCTCTGCCATGTTAATCCTTCATAGAAGAAATCATAGAAACCCTACAGTGCAGAAGGAGGCCATTCGGCCCATCGAGTCTGCACCGACCACAATCCCACCCAGGCCCTACCCCCACATATTTACCCGCTAATCCCTCTAACCTCTCTAACCTACGCATCTCAGGACTCTAAGGGGCAATTTTTAACCTGGCCAATCAACCTAACCTGCACATCTTTGGACTGTGGGAGGAAACCGGAGCACCCGGAGGAAACCCACGCAGACACGAGGAGAATGTGCAAACTCCACACAGACAGTGACCCAAGCCGGGAATCGAACCCAGGTCCCTGGAGCTGTGAAGCAGCAGTGCTAACCACTGTGCTACCGTGCCGCCCCTTGTTTGTTCCCAGATCAAATTTACATCGAGAATGACATCTAGCACCTGCTGGAGTTTAGAAGAATGAAAGACAACCTAATTGAGACGGGGCTTGACATGGCAGATGTTTCCTCTCTGACAAAGGGTCACCCAGACTCAACACGTTAGCTCCATTCTCTTTCCACAGATGCTGCCAGACCTGCTGAGATTTTCCAGCATTTACTGTTTTTGTTTCAGATTCCAGCATCCACGGCATTTTGCCTTTATCTAGATGTTTCCGCTTGTGGGAGAGTCTAGGACCAGAGGGCGTAATCGCAGAGTAAGGGGACGCCCATTTAATACCGAGATGAGGAGGAATTCCTCAGAGGGGAGTGAATGTGTGGAATTCTTTAGTGCAGAGGGCTGTAGAGGTTGGGTCATTCAGTATATTCAAGGCTGAGATAGGCAGATTTTTAATCAGTAAGGGAATCAAAGGTTACAGGGATAAGGCGGGAAAGTGGAGTTGAGGATTATAGCACTGGATGCACACTGCAATCATTCAAATGAGCACAAGGTTTACCTTCTGCCTACATCAATAACAGTGACTGCTATTTAATCATGTATTGTGATCCCTCCCCTTGTTTTCAAGTGTTATCGAACTTTGCCCATTTAAAATCTGAAATCAGGTTAGTAACGGCTCGTAGTCCAGAACAATCCACCAGCGTTTGAACGGAGAGAATACATGTTGCCATTTTGAGTGGACCAATCTTTGTTAGAACTGAGAATTTGTTTTGATGAAGAATCTTCAGCTAAAATCTTCAGCGAGTCCATCTTTTCTGTGTTCAGACGCTGATCTGTATCTATAGTCTTGTCTGTTCTTATTTCATGCCCTGAGCCTGCATCTTTTATTTGGCGTGCCAGGTCATCAAATCTTCCAATCTATTTTCTTGTAACTTAATTGTTTGTTGGAATAATTTGCTCAATCATTTAGTTACCTTTACAATACCCGTAACTTCCAAAGTGACCTATTCATGTTTAATTGTAAATCCGAGCTGTTTCCTCACTTAATCTCAAACAGGGCGTGTTTTACATCTGCTTTTAATGTCCTTTGTTGTAACAGCGCTTTTATTTTCCATCTTTTGCTTAGTCTATACTTACATATTTGTGATTTGGCTGCTGCATGCAAATACTGACTGTGCATAAAGTTTCAGCAGATTAGTGAAAGAATCTTTGGCTTGTTTATTTTGGCGACCTTGCATCGCTCATCATATAAATGACTGTAAAGGGAAATATGTTCCTGATTAGTGCAGTGGCATCTTCAACAGGTCAAGTGGATTTGTGTAGGTGTGGGGTGTAGCCCCCCATTTCCAACGTGCCTTGGAGAAGATGACTCCCACGTTCAAAGACCTGTACAATATTGTCAAAGGACCAGACCCAAACCCTGAGGCAACAGCAAAGGATTCATTCTTCACTTTCAATGGTCAGTGTAGTGGATTGACTCAGAATATAAGCAGCACAGAACTTTTCAAACTTCGCTGGCCGAGGGTTCATACAATTTGGCTTTGTACAATTTTGCTAGGCTTCTTAATGAAATTCTAGATAGCCAACATCCTTCTTCTTCACTTCTCTGCCCAAAGGCAGGTCTGACTCGGCACTGAGATCTCCACCACAGGTAAAACACGGACAAATCCCCAAATCCACCCCTGCTGGAATGGGCACTGAACCCTGTGCTGTTGACACCAATCTGATCCACTCTGGCTGTCCAGCCTACAGACACTCCCCCACCCCCACTCTCCACCCCAAGGAATCTGGTAGCTATGGCAACATGCACTTTTATATGCATATAGCAGTTCAGAACTATGAATAGTGATGGTGAAAGGTTCAATTTTCTTCCCAACACATGGTTGGATTAGTCATTTCTCTCACTCTTACAATCTGCCATTGGCCTACTTGGAAGGATTTGTAGATTGATACTCAACCTGTTTATCCTTGTAGGATATCTACACCCTGAAGAATTAATGCAATGGTGACTTTGTTCACTGTCCAATCCAGTGCCTAATATTGTTCAGCGTTTGATTGACCTTCCAGGGTAGTTGAAGACAAACACTACATTACATTACATAAGATTACATTGTGTATACAACACAGAAACAGTGAATATGTTTGGGGGATAATAAAGCATGACTATAGTGAGTATGGATCTTGTGCAGTAAGTATAATCAGTGTGGGTGAAGGTAAAACATAGGAAGGGGAAGAAACCAGTGGTGGGTGAAGATTATCAGCCCCTTAGCAGTAGTAATATTGCCGGACAGAGTATAAATCGAGAAATAATAGGAATGTGTAAAAAGGCAATGCAATACATGTGGCAGAATTTAATCTTCACCTGGATCTGACAAAACAAATTGCAGATTTCCTTTAAAAGTAATTTGAAGGGAGCCCATGGAACACATTCTAAGCAATTTTCCAGAACAAGATGTAATGGAACCAATCAGGGAGGAAACTATTTTAGATCTTGTCTTGTGTAATAAAGTTGGGTTAATCTCACAATAAGTGATTCTATGGGAAAGAATGATCATAATATGATGGAATTTCACAGTGCATTCACAAGTGCTGTGCATAAGTCCAAACTAGAGTATTAAGCTTAAATGAAGCCATGAAATAGAAAAAAAGACATGGACTTCACCTTCAATTTCAATTTTAAAAGTATGAGTCCAAAGATATGTGGATTAGGTGGATTGGCCTTAGTAAATTGCCCCTTAGTGTCGGGGGATGAGCTAGGATAAATGCATGGGTTTATGGGGATAGGGCCTGGGTGGGATTGTGGTCGGTGCAGACTCGATTGGCCAAATGGCCTCCTTCTGCACTGTAGGATTCTATGATTCTATGAGGTGCAAGTTGACAAACGTAGATTGGGAAACTTGATTAAGAGGTATGTAGATAGATAAACAATGGAAGATGGTCAAATAAATATTTCATAATTCTTAACAAATACACACTACATTGAGAAGTAAAAACACTGTTGGTAAAGTGATCTATCATGGTTAACTAAAGAGGTTAAGGATATCTGATTGAAAGAAGAGGCATTTAATATTACCAAGAAGAGTCATAAGCATTTTAGATACTAGCAAAGGTGGACCAAAGAATGGATGATAAATGGGAAAATAGAATGAGAGCAAATTAGCATGAAAAGTGAAAACAGAATGTAATAGTTTCCACAAGTATGTAATTAGAGGAGAGTCGTGAAAATAAGTGTAAGCCCTTTAGAGGCTGAAGCAGGAGAAACAGTAATGGGGAATAAGGAAATGGCAGAGGTGTTACGTCTTCACACAGAAGGCACAAAAGACATATCAGAAATAATGGAGCGAGAGTGCCTTAAAGCAATTAATATTAATAAAGAAGTATTAGAGAAATCATTGGAACTGAAAGCCAGCAAATTCTCTGTGCCTGATGACTTCTTAGGGTTCTAAAAGGGGCCTGCACTTGTTAAGATTTACTAAAATTCCCTAGATTCAGGGAAGGTTCCAGTGTATTGGAAAGTGGGGAATGCAACACTGCTATTCAGGAAAGGAAGTGGGGAGAAAAAAACAGAACCACAGGCCTAACATCAGTTGTTTGGAAAACGTGGAATCTATTTTTTAAGGAAATGGATCTTAGACGCTTACATGAAAATGAAATCAAGATTGAAAAATCTATGGAATTTTTTGAGGACGTAACTAGCAGATACAGGGGAACCAGTACATTCAGATCTTTAGAAGGCTTTCAATAGTGTGCCACACAAAAGGTTGTTGCACAAAATAAGATCTCATGGGGTTGAAGGTAGCATATTAGCATGGGAAGAGAATTGTTTAAAGGACAGAAAACAGAATGTAGGAACAAATAGGTCATTTTCAGGTTGGCAGGCTATCATTAGTTGAATGCGGCAAAAATCAGTGATAGGGCCTTAGTTATTTAAAATCTGTATTAATTACTTAGATGAAGGGGTTGAATTGAATTTAACCTGTAGACTGAGTGGTCATGTGTACATCAGGATGACATGGACACAGGAAGTGACATGTCGGCTGCACAGTAGTTTTCCCTCAGCATACAGCTGCTAAGATTGTTGAATAAGCCCTTCTGTTTGTTAGTCCTTTGACAGCAGTCTATACAACTCAGCAAATTCTATGGGGCAATTTTTCAGTTCCGCCCACCACGGGAATCATAGCAGGCGAGGGGGAGGCCATAGAAAAGTCAGGTGACCTCAGGTGGGATTTTCCGGTTTCAGGGCAAGTGTGGTCAGAAAATCACGCCAGACAAAATGTCTCCAAAGGGATAGAGATGGGTTGAGTCATTGGGCAAGAAGGTATAGCAGGTGGAGGTAATGTGCAGAAATATCACCAGAAAAGCAGAACAACGGTGAGTATATTTTTGGTGCTGTAAAACAAATACAAAATATATAATGACTTTGCAGAGGTATATAAACATGAGCTTTATTGGGGCATTGCCGTGGCTACATCTTCCACCAGGGTACACAAGAGAGAGCAAATCATGTGATGCTGCATCACTTCCTGCGAAGATATACATAGTGTATGATCACCATCTTAAACAGTTAGAGTTAACAAACCCCCCCCTCCTCACAAGACTCTGATACCCATTCCCATAGTCCAACTATCAAACAAAACACTACTTTAAACTCTAGTGCACTGCAGTCTGTAATCATGTTATCTTCTCTTAGGTTTTCATCTTTCCTCCCTTCTCTTTTAACAACAAGTGTTGCGGAGATTTCACAAGTCTATCAGAATGGGTGCTCTTCTCCCTTGCTGGGCTTTGGAGGTTTGAGTCCTGTGGTGGGCCTTCAGACTCTGATGCCCTGATGGGCGAGGGGGGTGGGGGGAGTTGGTAGATAACTCAGGTTCACCAGTCAGATTGTCATCTGTGTTGCAGCATTTCTGTCTGCTTTTGATGGTGTAGATGACTGCTCTTCAACAGGGTAGAAGGCCATTCTGTACAGCAACCATTGCTCAGCCTCACCGAACAATGCTGTGTTTGGATGAGGTAGGTCTGTGATCCTGCTGTCTGTTCAACCACTTGGCCATAGCTGAGTTGGTCTTGGATCCAAACTAGCTCTCCTGTTTGGAGGTCTGGCAAGTTGCTTGCTCTGTTATGCTTGTCAATGTTCTACATCTGGCTGGGAAAAATTTGTCCTCTTTGTCTCTCAGTTTGCCCAAAGGAATTGAGTGAAGAGTTCCCATGAAGAGTTCACATGGTGCTCTCCATTTTGGAGTGAAATTGAACAATGGTTCAGAAGTGCAGGTTGGATGTTGATGTTGTTCTTCAATGATGCTTTCATTGTATGTACTTTACTTTCAACGTCACTGTTGGCGTGAGGGTATCTTGGTGAACTGATAGTATGAACAAATCCATATGATACTGTGAACTCTTTAAAGTGTTAATTGGCACATGGTTTTCCAGTGTCTGAGATTGCAAGGTCTGGGATTCGATGGGTTGCAAATATCTTCTTCAGCAATGTAATCACTGCTTCAGAAATGTAACCCTGCAGTTGTTGACTTCTATCTATCTGAATAATATCTACTACAGTCAAGAACATTTTAGCTCTGTGTTCAAAGATGTCCATCCCCAAATGTTCCCATGGTCTTGATGGAAAGGAAGATGGCATCAACGATTCTCTTGTCTTCTGCTGATGAATAACACACGTAATCCAGCTTGATATTATCAATTCCAATGATTTAGAGAGACCGCGTCACCAAACAGAATATTTTGCTCTGGCTCGTCATTCCCTGATGCCCAAATGCCCTTGCTGCAATCGTTGTAGTATGTCAAGTCTCATAACTCTCGGAATACACTCTGTAACCATAGGTGAGTAAATTGTCAACTACACGGAGGTGTCCTCCCTATTGGTAGTATTGTCTGAGAATGCAATTGTGTGGCATGTATGTTGGGATGCAGTGTTCTCTGACCCGAGCACATTCTTCATCATAGTTCTGTGCATCCCTGATCTCATTCAGTCATTGAGTTGTTGCTGGTAGAGTTATGGGTGTTTTTGCTGCAAAAGTTTCTACCTCTTTGAAAAGAACTGCACCTCCTTGTTCCAGTCTTGACACTAGGATACGGGACAAAGTATCTGCTGTGGTTTGCTGTTTTCCCAGAACATACTCTGTCTTTGCATCAGACCTCATCATTTTCAGTCTGAATTGTTGTCCTTATGGAAGCATTGTTGCTAACTCCTTAGATTTTAGGAGTGTCACTAAAGGTTTCCGGTCAGTCTCTATCTTGAAGTGAAGATCACGAACATAATTTGCAAACTTTTCATAAGTCGATGTTGCAGCTTCTTTCTTTATCAGTGCAGATCTCTGTTCAGGATCTGTTCGGTGAATAGGATGCATTGTAAACTGGTCTGGGCTTTCCATCTATCTGTATTTGAAAGCTTACAGCTACCAATCCTGTAGAAGGTGCATCGGCAGCAATGGTACTGGATATCTCTGGGCTATAGTGAGCTAAACTATCAGGTGATAGCATCACCTCTTTGATTTTCCCAAAGGAACGTTGTTATGCTTCCACTCAACAACATGTATTGTCTTGTAACAGCTGACCTAGTGGCTTATTGATAACATCAAGGTTGGGCAGGAACTTTCCAACTTGGTTTACCATATCCATGATTCTCTGGAGATCAGTCATGTTGGGAGGGGCTGGAAACTCCTGGATTGCTCTTGCCGGACAAGGATATCACCCTCACAGTATACAGCATACTGACCCGCTCACTTCTCACCTTCGCAGCAAGGCCCGACATGGTTTGATATCTAACTAATCTCCAATATTTCAGCCATACTTCTGCTTGGTTGGGACCTATGACTTCTTCAAAGCTTTCTGGATTTGGAAAGACTTCTCCATGACTGTTCTTTCACTTGCTGCCACCATATAATATTCTTAGCATTGTTCAGCTAATACAGAATATATATGTGAGTCTGCAGAGGTAAATAAAACACATGCTTTATTGGAATCCAGTTTACTGCCCTGGCTATATCCCTACACACGGCTGAACGTGAGAGAGAAAATTCTGTGACATTGTATCACTTCCTGTGGGGATATACATAGTCTATGATTAGCATATTGAACAGTTAGAATTAACCCACTCTACTACAATGAGAAACTAATAAATGTTGGTGTTTACAGTGTAGATTCGAGTACTAGGGGTCACAGACTTAGAGTAAGCTGTCTGAGCTGAGGAGTGATTTCTTCACACAGAGGGTCCTGGATCGTCGGATTATTTTAACCTCAGAGAGCTATTGGTACCAAGTTGTTGGGTATACTCAAGGCTGAGGTTGATTTGGGACTCTAAAGAAATCTGGGGGATGGGGCAGACAAGTGTATTTGAGGTGGGTGATCAGTTATGAAGAGTCTTAGGCCAACTCTTGTCCAATTACTTATGTTCTTTTTTTTAAAGTTTATTTATTAGTGTCACAAGTAGGCTTACATTAACACTGCAATGAAGTTAGTGAAAATCCCCTACTCGCCACACTCTGGTGCCTCTTCGGGTACACTGAGGGAGAATTTAGCATGGCCAATGCACCTAACCAGCACGTCTTTCGGGAAGAAACCAGAGCACCCGGAGGAAGCCCACGCAGACATGGGGAGAACGTGCTCTATATTTTTTGAGTCCGATCTTAGAATAGAATCATAGAATAGAATCATGGAATCCCTCCACTGCAGAAGGAGCCATTTGGTTCATTGAGTCTGTACCGACAACCCAGGCCCTATCCCAGTAACCCCTGCTAATCCTCCTGACACTAAGGGGTAATTTAGCATGACCAATCCATCTAACCTGCACATCTTTGGACTGTGGGAGGAAACCGGAGCACCTGGAGGAAACCGATCCAGGCGCGGGGAGAATGTGCAAACTCCACACAGACAGTGACCGAGACTGGAATTGAACCCGAGTGCCAGGTGCTGTGAGGCAGCAGTGCTTGCCACTGTGCTGCCCCAACTGAAATGGAAACTGAAACTTCAGATAGCTCGGGAAACAAATTGAAACTTCAGGTTTCTGGGAAATTGAAACTAGTTGAAACCAGGTAACAGACACAGCCATCTGAACTCATTGAACCCAAGTGTAGTGCAGGCACGCTGAAGAAAATGAAGGCTGGATCCAGGAGTTGGCAATTGGCAAATACAAGGTTGTTGCAGCTGCTTCTGTACTCAAAGTAAATTAATGACCAAACCCAGACAATCTCGGGATTGTCTTCAAGGATTGAGATAGAGGTAACAATGGCGGATCTACGCTATCAAAACTTTGAACAAGCTGAGGTGATTCTGGAGAATTCCAGATTGTACTTGGGGAACTCAGGTTGTTTGGGAGTTGCTGTCCAATGAGGATCGGTGGCTAAATCTTTGAAGAAAAGCAACTGGAATTCTACCTGAGGTATGTCAGAGACTGCAAGGCCGAAGTTGGTGCCACATGTACTGAGCCTGTAAATCCACAACCTTTGTTGTATCTGCTATCTAACGTGGAAATTATAATAGATAGTCCACAACTTGTCTGCCAATTAATATTTAATTGGTATTGATTTTGGTCCGATTGTTAAAGTACAAGTTATAAAAAGTGAAACCGTATCCATTTTCTTTGGGGGGGTCACTCAGCAAATTTGGTTCTTTTAGTTTGTTGATGTCCACGAGTACCACAACCATACCTTGTCATTACACTTATTCTCTGAGTTTGACAGATAACTTCTATCTGGGTTGCTTTTACACTTAGAGATTTCACAGTTCTGCCGTAACTCCCACGTGCATGTGAGTAGAAACACTCCCAGTCATTTTCATTTCCACCTTCAGGAAACTAGCGCATTTTCTCAGGCTGGGATGTTAACAAGTCCTGAACATGCAAATTTTAATAGTGTTAACAGCAGTGCAAATATTTCAGGATGGATGGAAAGTTCTGAACAGTGGTGATAACAGACAACACCAATTTCTACTCAGTTTTGAACTCTCTTAAACATAATTCCCTGTGGCCATTACCTTTAATGCCAGTGGGGATTTATTGCCCATGTTGCTACATTGTTTCTCTCTCCTTGTACATCAGGCAAGCACTTCGTGACTGAGACCGTGACTAAACAGGAGCATATATTTCCGAATACCTCATTCATATTCGCAGCTCTACTGCAGCGAAAATTCAGGCCACCCATTGAAAAATATGTCAGAGCCAACCTATTATTGTGATTGGCTCCAAAATAGCTGCACAGTTAATTCTGAAGCCAGAGTGAGTACCTGCTTGGCTCCCGACCTGCTCCAGTTTGCTCGGCAGCCAATTGTACAGAAAGCAAACCTTCGAAGTATATCAATTGAAAAAGTTTAACTCTTTAGTGTCAGAGAAGCTGTCTTTCCATGTTTGGATGATCCCCTTCTTTTCAGAGCTAGGTTGATATAGAAGATGGTCTTATTGGGGAGAGAAAGGACAAGGTCAGCAATTTCTGTCTCCAATTAAGATGGCAAAAGGCCAAAGCTGTTCACCCACCAGTTTCAGCGCCCTTTGTAGAATTGGCAGCGATCTGCTCTGCCAATTTGCCATCCAAAAGGTGATGTTTAAAATGGTTTGCAAGTTGTGCAAGCTATGATATTCCTGGACAAGGGTGACCTAAAGCTGGGGTTGTTGGTGTCTAGATTGAATGCTTTCCTATTGAGTTTGGCAGGTTGAAAGATCGCTGGCTCCTTGCAGCTGAAGGCAATGCCAGGGTAATCAGAGCGGATTGGCTGAACACTGGCTGCTGGGACGAGCCAGTATCATCTGGCCACGACACATTGGTCCTTACTTCCTGTTTGTTCCTGAGATCTGAGTGTCACTGGCAAGGCCAGCATATGTTTCCCATCCTTAATTGCCCTTGAGAAGGTGGTGGTGGGCCACCTCTGGAACCGCTGCAGTCCCTGAGGTGTAGGTGCACCCACTGTGCTGTTTGGGAGGGAGTTCCAGGATTTTGACCCAGCGTTAGTAAAGGAACGGCTGATATATTTCCAGGTCAGAGTGGTAACTGGCTTGATGGGAAATAGCAGGGGAGTTGTGTTCCCTTGTGTCTGCTGCCCTTGCCCTTCTTAGTGGTAGAGGTCTCAGGTTTGGAAGGTGCTGACAAAGGAGCCTTTGCTGCGGTGCTTCTTGTAGACGGTACACATTGTTGCCACTGTGTGCTGATGGTGGAGGGGGTGAAGGTTGAAGACAATGGACAGGGTGCCAATCAAACAGGCTGCTTTGTCCTGCATGAACTCAAGCCTCTTGAGTCTTCCTGAGGGTTGTTCTGGGGTTGGTGAGACTGGGTGTTCTTGGCCCGATTACTTTCAATGTCAAATCAGCAACAACAACCTTCATACAGTAAAATATCCCAAAGTGCTTAACAGGAGCATTATAAAGAGAAAGAAATAATTGCATTTATATAGTGCCTTTCATGACCACTGGTCATCTCAAAGTACATTACAGCCAATTAAGTATTTTTTCTTTTGAAGTAACTCTTTCATTTTCAGGCAAGAACATTAAACCAGATGGCCAATACAACAATAGTATTCAACATAAACCCCTCCCCAGTATTGCATCTGATTCAGCGATTTTCCAGAAACAAGTTCAACCCAGAGGTTTGGAGAGGAATTTAGATCCTGTCACAGCAGGAAGGATGGGGGAGGGGACGAGTGCTGGTGGCGAGGTTGGAATCCACTTCTTAGCCAACCTGACTTTGCTGTGTCTCTTTCACTGAGCCACAGCATCGACATCCTGCTCCTGGGTTTCCCGACCAAGCACTGACTGCGGTTGTGATGCCAATCTGTCCTTGGAAATGGATATGAAGGCATCCCAGGCAGGGGTCAGGATGATTGTATCCAAACTTTGCTGTCATAGCACATGCCAGTGAAGAAATGGAAGGAGGAAGTGGCAAGGTTACTCACCTCGAACTCCCACTCCTCTCTCCCACCCCCACCCTCTGCCCTGTCCTGATTTTCTGACTCTTACCTGATGCTCGGGAAACATGCTCTTCTCTGGAAGAGGCTAACCCATTGATGAGACAGGTGTGGATGGTAGCAGCCACGGTTTTCAACAGCGAGAATGTGAAGCCCAGCACCTGGATCCATTGGTGACTGAGGTTTGATGGCCTCATTTGCCTAGGAAAGGTGAGTGGCCTACCATGTCCACCACCCTCTGATGACCCTAGCTTTCTCCTGCACTCCTCGGAGCAGCGCACACCTGCAGTTCCACTCATTCATCTTTCTCACCTCTTCAAATCCCCACATGAACAGCCAACGCTCAAATTCACCCTTCTCCGAGTGCCATCTCACATCCACTCCTCATTATCACCCTCCAAAAATATTCTCAATGCAGGAGAAGAGATATCGCAACTTCAGGAAGAGGCAGAGAATCATGTGTAGGGGGAGGGGAGGGTGGTGATGGCATGATGTGGGAGCGATGCCCCTCCAGCCATTACCCACCCCCCTCCGATCAAAGTGGAGGAGAAGGAGATGGTGATCAGCAGTATAACACAGGCATTAGGTATAGATGATAGAGATGGGAGTCACACACAGACATGGTGACAGGATTTAACATCACAAAATGACTTAGCCCTGAACAGTCACTTACTTAGTATGGTGTCCACGATTGCCTGAGATGTTAAAATCTGGATACTAAGAGGTAATTTAGTATGGCCAATCCACCTAACCTAATTCTGCCATATGTCTTCATATGTTGAGTTATCTGAGATGGGCCTATGTGAACCTGCCATGGGTATCTCTGGCAGCATGGTGGGTGACTGCATCTACTCTAGTCACACCAGGGTCCTCTTGTTCCTGAAAGCTGCAAATGTCAACAACAACCTGCTGTGAAGATCTGGACCCCCTGAGCCACTGTTGCACTGTCAAAGAAGCTTTGACATAGACCCTTTATTTTCTTTATTCTTTCATGGGATCTGGGCATCAATGGCATTCATTGCCCATCCCTAATTGCCTTTGAACTGAGTGGCTCGTTAGGCCATTTCAAAAGGCATTTAAGAGTCAGTCACATTGCTATGAATCTGAAGTCACATGTAGGCCAGACCAGGTACGGATGGCAGATTTTCTTCCTTAAAGGGGCATGAGTGAACCAGATAAATTTACTGAGGCTAGCTTTATATTTCAGATTTAGCGACTGAATTTGAATTCCACCAACTGCCATGGTCTGGGCCTCTGGATTATTCCAACGATATTATCAATACACCGCTATCGCCCCACTTTGCTGAGGTGTTGCATCAGAGCTTGAACACTGTCTCTGTTCCCTCTATCCTGTGGAGTGGCAGGTGGCTGAGAAGAAGGCAGCTGTTGTTGGCTGTGGTGGTGTGGTTCCTGGTGCTACTGCTGTTAGCTTGGCTGCCCCTGGTCCTCTTCTTCAGAAGTTAATGTTATAGCTGTTGGAGTGGCACACACGCTGCAGTGAAGGCAGACAACAGGGAAACTCCAATCAAGATGAGTAAAGTCCAAGGTAGATGAAATGACCTGCAAGAAGTTGGAGACCACTCTTGGAGAAGTGAAATCAGACACTTGATCAAACTGCAGTGAGGATAAGTCTTTTGCCTGGGGCTGGGCTTCAGCTCTTCAGTTTCAGTGCTTCAAGGCTTTCAAATTTGTCAGTTTCATTGATCACTGGCTCACTGTTGAGCCCTTGCTTTGTCGGCGCTGGCAAGTCTGTACAGATTGGGAAAGCACAGTAAGAAGGTCGATATGCGCGATCTTCTTGGAGATCCTCTCTACTTGGAGCCGGCAATTTGGGGTTACCCCAATCCAACACCGGCATCCCCACATCAGATTGGGAAATCCATGCGCTGGTTGCTAAAGCTGGAACTAAGGGGTTACTTCACAAACGACTGATTATTTAATTAACAGACCAGTTAGTTCAAGCAGGTTTTCTGCTCATTTGTAAACATGCTTTAATGAAAGCCAAAGTGGTTAGGACGATGTCAGATTTCTGACTGTTGCCATTTTTAGGGACTCTAACTCCCAAGATGGAGGTCTTGTGGTGCAGTGGGTAATGTCCCTGCCTCTGGGCCAGAAGCTCTGGGTTCAAGTCTCACTCCAGGATTTGATGGCCAAGGAAGATGCATTCATAATGTCGCCCAACAGGTTGACAATCAGCTTGTAAGTCCTTCCAATAACCCTAAGGACAGATGGTAAAGAGTAAGAGAGTGATGATCACCAACATCCTCTTAAGGCCATGGTACCTGGGGGAATGGGAGGAAGCAGCTACCTGCCCTACACTTGGCAGTCAACAGTCTGCCCTATAAAGAGCTTAATTCCCATAATTGTATTCAATGAACTTGTTAATTTGTAGGGCGGCATTAGAGCAGCAGAAGTGACCAGGAAAGCTCCAGGATTATTGTAAAAACACAATGGGTGGGATTTTCCAGTCGCGTTCGCCTCAAGACCAGAAATTCCCGCCCGAGGTCAACAGACTTTTGCATTGTCTGCTGATCTTTCTCTCCCGCCCACTATGATTTCTGTGGTGGGCGGGCTAGGAAAATTCCACCCAATGGGTTCACTGACATTCCTGTGGGCAGAACAACCCATTCTGGCCTATCTGTGACTCCATTATCACATTGTCTGGTTGCCTTTTTGATGCACTCTGAGTTGGCACCATACAAAGCAATTGGACAATTGGATGGACTATAAATGTGACCAGAGCACAACCAGAACAAAAGTTGAAGAAAATATTGCAAGATCCAGCAAACAGCAACAGGATGACCCAATTTTATTTCCAATCCTCTGGAATTTCTCTCTCCCTTTCTGGGAAATATTGCAGCCTATGATCAGTGCTTCCTCACTCAGCTTGGCTCTAACCATGCATTGAGGGGAGTTGGGAATGTAACCTTTGCCCTCCCACCCCGGGTCAGTGCTCCAACACTCAATGACACTCATAAATAATACCACAACAGCAAATAATGCTTCTTCATGAAGTGTGTTCCTTGAATAAAAATGAAATAATGTCTAAGTTGGCAGCAAGCTGGAATTCTGAAATCTAATCAGGGTTTTGGATTATGTCACGAACTGTGGGAGGAAAGCTTGAGTCATTAATAGATGTCACTTGAACTCTACGGTTAGATTACAGCCTTTAACTCATTCTTTGACATCTGTTATTTCCAGTAATATTTATATTCTTTATTTTTAAACGGGCATCAGAATGGTTGCTTCATACTGTGTCGAGGAGCTTTTGTGTCTTATTGGCATAATAACCTCACAAGGTGATGTTATCCTCCTTCCCAAAGTCATTGGTGTCCCATTACCAGAGAATAATTCATCGTTCCCTTCCCGGTAATCCTATATGCAGTCCAATGAATTTTGTCTCTAAGGCTTTCCTATATTTCCAAGATTTTGATTCGATTATAGTGAAGTTTGCATTTTCAAAGGAACTTTCCTTGGGTTGGGATGAGGCCTCTTCTGCCCCCTTTAGTGGTTCAGGTGGCTGTTAGAGATCCAACGGTCCTAATTGATGGCGAGCAGGGAGTTCCTCTGGTAATCTCGTCATCGTCACTCCCTACAGAAAGAAGAGCCCAAGAACAAGCCTTATGGCCCATCAAGCCTGTGCCGATATGTGGTTTCTATCCCTCTGTTTGCCTCCTGTTCAAGTATCTATCAAGGGCATTCAACAGGCATAATCAGGGCATTCATCTTTTGTGGGGCCTCATTGTGCACATAGCAACAGCCACTGCACTTGATTTCTGTGAGGCTAAGATTCTACAGCAAGATATTTCTTCCAAAGAAAATTTTTTGTGAACACCAGATAGTCTGGTTAAAAACCTCATGTTAGTTTGCTGTGCAGGCCCTGAGCTGCAAAGAGACTCACGGGTTCGAATTTGAAATTGGCGACGTGCTCAGAGCGAGGAACCTGGAGGTTTCTGCAGCTCATTTGTTCAGTGGCTTTTAATGCAGCATTGCATCAGCATCTGACTTCCTGATCTGCTGAATAATTAGTGTGAGTGAGTGTGATGATGACCCACTTGAGTCTATTTCAGTTATTTTAAAGAGACCATGCAAAGTGATATTTGAAGGAATGTTCAAGTACTTGAATAGAGGAAGGAACAGCAACGATGAATTGCCAATGTGGCTAGACTGCAACTTTCTTCAGTGATGTCCCCTTCCACCCTTCCCTCTGGAGTTGATTCTGCAGCTATCAGGTCCCACAGAGATTATCTTCCTTGCAGGGGTCGGGGGAGTATGTCCCAGGAAACAAGAAGGCACGGCTGGAAGTTGCAAAGGAGGCTTGCAGCAGGAATGCAATGTCAAATCCCTATACACAGTGCAGGAAGAGATTCAAAGACCTGATCAGGCTAGGGGAGGTATGTGCAATGGCACATTCTAGTTCATCCTGATGTGCAGCTAAACCCAATTCCCTTCAATGTGCCTCCTCCTGCACATCATTCCTTACTTTGCAGGTGCACATATCACTCTCTGTCTGTGGACCACCTCACATCCTCATCTGACCATTCACCACTGACACCTCACCATAATGCAAAATCACACCTATCTGTCATAGTGACCCTCAACGAATCTTATATAACAATCCATCTAACTCACACATTACATTGCCCTCTGTGGTAGTGCGGCCGCTTTAAGGGGCGGGTGTTCATGGGCCACATGACCCTCCTAGGACCTATCAAGAGGATGCGAATGAACCGTCACTTATTGCGTGCTTGGGAATGGGTCCTGGTAGGAGGGAACCTACAGTGTGAACCCGGGTTCAGTGGGACCAGACCTGTATCTGTACCAAGCTTGTTTGTATATAGTTTAACTAGCATTCAATTAATCATTATTGTGATTTTCGTCATGAGACCTCGCGCTACAACACTAAACTAGAATAAATCGGCCTACAGTCACTAAGACTCCGACATCTGGAGAGGAAAGGGTGAGTCCTCGAAAAATCTGCAAGGAAGGTAGAAAGTTGTTGTGTCGACCACAGTCAAGTAGCTATGCCATTGTTTGGGAAAATCAATCCTTTTGATCTGTAGGTTGAAAGTTGGGGTCGGTATATCGAAAGACTTTGATACTTTTTCAGTGTGTTACACAATGTCAGATCGTTCCCTCTTTGCATGCACATAAAAATGATTTACTTACATCATTCTCCATATTTCCCATTTCATCCTCACAAGTGACCTTCTCACTTTGTGATGAATGATAAGATTCAAGGTGAGAAATGGGTGTCTGTGACAAATACGCTTTGTTAACTGTGGTTCTGCTTTGAGCTGGCAGTTTCAGGGAGGCTGGGTGGCAAGTAGGGTCAAACCATGGGTGTCAGATGAGTGCAATTGGACAAAAATAGGCCAACTCGGGAAGCAAGGTAAATCTCTGCTTGTGACCCTATCATGCCATGTTCCTTTTTCTCCTCCTGCATTCATGCTGTTCCAACTGCTCATACCCCCAGATACACTTACTCTGGCTGCTCCAAGCCTCACTGCAGAGTGCAGTTCATCACTTTCAATCTCCACGTCAGACTGCTGCATATTGATATGTGTCCCAGATCTGCCCAGGGATTGAAAACACATTTCCAATTTTCTAGTTGTTTGCTCAGTGTCACTTCTCATGGATTTGTGGTTTTGGTTGCATCAGTCCTGGGCCTCTAGGGTTTGAATTGGTGTCATCAGCCATGACTTCAGTCAAGGAGCCACTGGTAATTCTGTTTTGAGGTTCCAAAGAACTCAGGGAGGGTGGAGTGGTGCATTATGGAAGCTCTGTGGAAATCTTGTACACACGAGATGATGATCTTTATGTGATTGTATATGAGACACATATTGATGGAGTGGAAACCGTTGCATTTGATGAAGTTGACAGGTGGCATGGTGGCATAGTGGTTAGTATTGCTGCCTCAGTGCCAAGGTCCTGGGTTCGATTCCAGCCTTGGGTAACTGTTTGTATGGAGTTTGCACACTCTCCCCATGTCTCGCCGTTTCCTCTGGTTGCACCGGTTTCTCCCCACGGTCCAAATATGTGTGGATTAGGCATGGTAAATGCATAGGATTACATGGATAGGACTGTTGTGGTGGGGGGTGGGTGGGATATTTGGGTTTGGCTAAGATGATCCTTTGGAGAGTTGGTGCAGACTCCATGGGCTGAATGGCCTCCTTCTGCACTGTAGGGATACGTTGGATTCTATTGAAAACTTCAGGATGATCTGCAGCCACATGTGTGCAAGCAATTACTCCCTGGACTTATGGGAGACCAGCCAAAGTCGCAAACGCTAGCGCCCGTTCATTTGGACTGGCCTCATTGGTGGCGACTCTGGCAAACAAAGCATCAGCCACCTGTGTGATGCATTTGTGGGCCAGCTGATTCTGAAATTTTGGAAACAATCTGCTGCAGATCGCTGGAAGGGACCCCGGGTGAAGAAGTTGAGGGCGGTGGTCGCTTGGATGATTCATGGCCAATGCTTTCCATCTGTCAAATACCAATTCGGCCTGGGTGACACCTATACACTTTTACCTCGGACCGCAGATGAGGACCAAGCTGAGCACCAAGAACAACAGCCCCAACACCAGCTACAAAAGCAGTGGCAACAGGAGTGGCAACAACCTCTGCCATGTCCTCACTAAGCAACAGCTTCATGAGAGAGAAGGGATGCCCACGTTTTCCACTTTAATTTGGAACGGCACGATGGCACAGTGGTTAGCACTGCTGCCTCATGGTGCCAGGGACCCGGGTTCAATTCCGGCCCGGTGAAGTTTACATGTTCTCCCCATGACTGTGTGGGTTTCCTCTGAATGCTTCGGTCTCCTCCCACACTCCAAAGATGTGTGGGTTAGGTGGATTGGCCATGCTAAATTGAGCCTAGTGTCAGGGGATTAGCATGGTAAATATGGGGGGTTACAGGAATGGGGCCTCAGTGGGATTGTGGTCAGTGCAAACTCGATGGGCCGAATGACCTCCTTCCGCACTGTAGGGATTCTATGCAACAGTGCAACTTTCAGAAAGCAATAGACACTGCGTTACAAAGTAGTAAAAATGATCTCCAAAGTAGTGAAAGCAGAAGTCCTGTAAGCAAGTACCTTTCACTTAGGCGAGGAAACAGACAGGTTTCAGTACTTGCTGGGGTTTTTTGGCTTAACGTTTGTTCAGCCCTCTCAAGTGGTGCTGTGATCTTGTCTCCCTTTCACCAACAAGTTCCAGGAAACCTGGGAAACACATGCAGCCACAGTTGAAGTTGAAAACCCCAGACGCATGAACGATCTACATATTTAAATTGACAATCCAACTCTTCCAAGGGGCTTTCTCACACACAGCCGAACACATTGCAGCCACAGGCAGAAATCAGCCACTTCCAGCTGGTTTTCACAGTGCCCCTGCCCAGCCCACTCACTCGGTCAAGTTAAAATTTCCCTCAGAGTTCTTAGTAAGAAGCACTTGTGTTGGCAGAGCAAGATCCCATGAGTTTCAGGACCTTCTATTCTTGAACCTAGAAAGACTGCTAAGGATATGAATAGGTAATGGCATTGCTAGTTAAGGTTGTGGGTAGTTAAGAATATGCTAGTTAAGGGTATGGATAATGAAGATATGAAGAATCAAGGGCACAGACACTTAATGGTATGGATGATTCAGTGGAAGTAAGCTAGTCTCGGGTAAAGGTAATTTTTTTTCTTTATTCCAAGAATGTGGGTATGCCGAACAAGGCCAATATTTTTGTAAATCTCTCGTTGCCCTGAGGAGGTAGAGGTGAACCTTTGTCTAGAGCCACTGTGGGACTGGAGACACAGTAGGCCAGTTAACAACATCAACTCCGGATCGCTACTGCATCATCCGCCATGGAATCGGAGTGGACGAGGGGCCGAAAATGGAAATGTCCGTTGAACTCGGGCGGGAATTTCCGGTCTCGCTTGAGCGAGGCGGTAAAATCCCGCTCCAAGTCTTCTTCCTAAAGGACATTACAACAACTGATCATTTAAACCAAAGCCAGTTTTTACTTTTCAGTATTAAAACAAACTTGCATTCAAATTCTCAAAATGCCATTGCCTCGGCATCTTAATTACCACTACCTTTCTGCAATTTTACCTGAAGTTAAAATGAGATTAGGAAAAGGGGACACAGTTTCAAATTAATAAAAGGAAAATTTGAGATTGACATTAGTCTTCAAATGAATAGCAATAAATCCAGGGACTAGATTCGCAGACAGAGTTACGGAGCCAAAAGTAGCAGAATAACATAAGAGCAAATTGGGCATTGTATTGGCGGGGATGGCACTGTAGAGTCTTCTTGGGTGCCTGCACTAAGCTTAGCTAAATGACTTTCCTCATCCCTAATGAAGTTGTGTGTGTTGGTGCCTGATAACAACAGAGTCGGCCTAGGCTATCATGCGCTCTTCAGGCTGAGTACACTGCCGATACTCGTTTTCTGCTCTTACACATAAAGAATGGTCACTAGGTCCTGCAGATGTAGCAGTCCCAAGAGATGTACTCCCGCAAACTATTGCTGGCTTGAGATATTACAGGATATTGAGAGGTCCTGTACTGATCACTGTGGAGCTGGGAGAACAATTTTGGACCAATGCAGTCGATGCTCGAGCACTTTAACAATTAAAGGGTTGAGCGTTTTTTAAAATCAAATATATTACAGTTTTTTATATGTTACTTTGCCCACTTCTCGTCTGACTGCAAGCTTTTTAAAAAAAATGTTTGCAAATTCAGTGTTTAGCTGTTTACTATTCCATGGCAGTTTCCTCAAGTTTTTAAAAATAAGAGATAGTTGTATTTATTGTAGTTAAGAAAAATAATATGTAAATGCACACACACACACACACTCATTAACCTACACATACACACTCAATCACATTCACACTTACACACACAAGCTCACTCACTCACCTACACACATAGTCACTCACACACGTACACGCACAGTCATTCACTAACCTACATACGCTCGCTCATGCACACTCATTCACCTGCACACATTCACTCACTCACATTCACTCACTAACTCACACTCACACACACATGCACACTCACTTGCTGACCTACACACACATGCACACTTACTAACCTACACACCATACACTCACACACACTCACTCTCTAACTTACACACACACACACTCAGGTTCACACATATAAAAACAGATTACAGAGTGTGAGGAAAGATTAATGGATCATTTTAAAGTTGAGGATAGATTTAAGTGATATGGTTCTAGCAGGTAGATGCAAGCTGGGCTCAGTGGTCTTTCTGCTTTTGACGACAAGGCAGTTTATCGATGTACACAGATGATTTATCTGTTCTTCTGGAGACAGCAGCTGCTGGGTTGAGTTCTTTAAAATCTCTGTGTGCAGTACATGGATAATCAAACAACAGACAGGGTTCGGGTTTGCAAGATGGTGGAGGGAGAGAACAAAGCCCACATAAGATCTTGCCACTTTGGCATCTTTTCTGATTCTGCTTTTGATTCCGGTCTGGAAAAAAAAACAGCTTCTTAATCACAAAAAGAGTTAGTTGGCCATCTCCCTCCAACTGACCAGTGACCCATATATGGTCATGACTAGTGGACTCCACTTGTAACTTGATTAGATTTTGGTTAGAATTACTTTCTCAACCAGCGGGTCTACGTCTAGCCACTTGTTTAGATGAGTGTGCCTAATATTGGTTCCCCACCCAGTTCAGTCTCAATATCCTGAGAATGGGTACAGGAGATGTGGATCATTTGCATTTGCCTAATGGAATTGTCTTTGATAGAATTTATTGTGTACTGTGACGTAAATTTTCAACCATCTTAAAAGCTGTGGTTGCAAGTCACTGGAATGTGGCCTCAGTCTTTTAAAATTCCAATCAGTGGTTTCCAGCCAGTTAATTCAAAAAGTTGTTTCTTTAATAAAGTGTGGCTTTGTCGCATGTATATTTCTAACAGTTTGCAAATGGATTTACCATTGAGGAAAATTGGATGCTCAGATTGACTAAAAACAACCAGTCATCCAATTAGTGTTCTTGAGAAGGAGAGGATGTAACTCCAATAACAACAGTCACACTGGATACCTACAGGGTGGTCTCTGTTGGAATTGCAATGATTAATCGTACTATAGCATTTGGCTGACTGTGCAATTATTACCCTTAGAGGTCATACAGGTTTACAGCATGGAAACAGGCCCTTCGGCCCAACTTGTCCATGCCGCCCAGCTTTTACCACTAAGCTAGCCCCAATTGCCTGCATTTGGCCCGTATCCCTCTATACCCATCTTACCCATGTAACTGTCTAAATGCTTTTTAAAAGACAAAATTGCACCTACCTCTACTACTGCCACTGGCAGCTCGTTGCAGACACTCACCACTCTCTGAGTGAAAAAATTGCCCCTCTGGACCCTTTTGTATCTCTCCCCTCTCACTTTAAACATATGCCCTCTAGTTTTAGATTTTTGCTAATAACCAAAGTGCTCAAAGATTTTTTTGAGTAAAGACAACTCAACATTACCCTGTAAATAAATTACTAGAGGTTCCAGGCCAACCCTTGAGGGTTGGCTTCATTGAATCATGAGGCCTGCAGCCGAGCACAGGCCTCCCTAATTGTCTCACAGTTGGGTCAGTAGCCTCATTAGGAGGCCTTGTGGCACAGTGGTAGTGCCCCTACATCTGGACCGGAAGCTCCGGGTTCAAGTCCAACATCTGGACCTGTTGACCATGGAAGGAACGCTCATAATGTGGTTCAATGGGTTGATAATCCGCTCGGCAATCATTCCACAAAGGGAATAAACAGTTTGTGTGTGAAGATTGCTTAAAAGAAAAGTAGCCTCATTGGTCCATCAAGCCTGACAAGGAGGCTGATGACATTTGGAACAAAGCCTACAGCAGGGTGGCCTCAAATAAATAGTTTGCAAACTAGGGTCCTATAGACATAGTTAAGAGCTTGTTGCAGTTTTAAGGGACACACTGATAGTGCTTCTGACAGGAGAATTCCTCCAATGTGGACTGGTGTTGCAATTGGAAGCAGCCAGAAAAAATTATAAGATTATATATTTTTTAAGTGGATTACTAATGATTAGGGGTGTCCCTACTCCTGGCTTCACAAAAATACTCAGAATCACTCTCATCCTGCCTCGGTATTGTAACTCCTTCACATTGCCCCCTCCTCCCCTCCCCCGCATCCCCTCCCACTCCATCACCTCACTGACCCACCTCTGGCCCTCTGACAGCATCCCAGCTGGCTCTGGAGACCCAAGAGCAGACAGGCTTTGCATGGCAACCTTTTTACACCTGCAGCTCACCCGCATTCAAAGGAGGTCAGTGGGTCTCAAAGTGACAGTGGCCTTGTCCAAAATCAAGTGTTGTTGACATGCAACCCTAAGTAGCTGAAGGTTTCTCAGGTTCTAATGCTGGGTCCCAGGACAGTTGTGCTCCTTGCTTTTGCTGGCTGTGGTTGCTGGTGTGTTGTCGCTGTGTGTCCCTCAGCTCCAGATGGTGTTGGTTAATTGGTGGAGAGAATTGTATACATTAGTACTATATCACTGTAGCTCCATGACAGCATCAGCTGTTAGGTACACACCTATCTTCCGACAATTATTGCCTGACATAAGGCGCGGGTTCAGCAACAGTGATGCCATCCTGTTCAATTCATGATGCCAAGCCGCTGGTTAAGTAAGACTTTCCTAAAAGTATAATGAACGGAAGGGAAGACCCTCCATATTAACAGCAAAATACCCAACATCAGTTCTCATGTCTCCTTCCACAGTTAATGCAGAACAGCTGGAGCCTATTCTCTGCAACATCTGTCAATCTCTACAGCTGCCAGGGGACTTTTTTCCAGTTGTTCTCCTGGTTGGGCTGTGTGCATAATCTTCCCCATGGTTATTCTCTTCACACACTGCCTCACCCCTTCCTGCCTGAATTGCCAAATTTTCTTCAACTGCCAGGTATCTTTCTTCCACTGTCTTTGACTTTAGGGTTTGAGGCTTGTTCTGAAATAACTACCTGCTGAACAGTAGCCTCTTCCCTAATTCGCTGCCATTTTATCCTCAGTCACTCTTGCCTATGTTTGATGGGGCTGGTCATTCTCCATCAGTTGTGTTTATATCATCCTCAACTGGTGAGCTAAGAAAGAAGGAATGACTTAAATTGCCTTTCACATTACCCCAAAAATCTTAAACTGAACAAAGTATTATTGAAGTATAGCACGATCCCCTAAATTGTATAATCATAATAGCCATATCATTTGTTTTAAGAGTTGATTGAGAAATTCTGGCCAGGACACCCAGCAACTCCCCTCCTCTGTGAATTAGGATCTTTCACATTCACTTCAGAGGTCAGAAAGGGCCTTGATTTAAAATATCTCACCTTGAAAACAGCATCACAGATAGTGCAGCACTCTGTCAACACTGTGCAGGGGTATCGGCAGAGCAAATGTGCTTTAGAGGCTGGATTGGGACTTGAACTCACAGACTCAGAGGAGAACATGCTACTAATTGAGCCAGAGCAGTGAGTGGATCAGTTCATGCTTAATTAAGTATTAACAGGGCCGATGCAACCATCAGGCAAACTAAGTGGTCACCTAGAGTGGCAGAATTTGCAGGGGTGGGCACTGGCAAAAGCCAGAATGGACTATTCATGAAACTACGAAAGTAAGCTGAGCTGGTTTTACTGGTGGCAATGAAAAGGCTTGATCACTGATATGCATTCACAGACACTGATATACACACACAGACTTCCACATTGCAATCTGTCACAAAATGTTATATTGTAAAACTCATTCTTTTTATGCAACAGTTTTATTAATTTGTGCATCTTAGTGACTATTCCAAAACTGCGAACCAGTAAATAATATCCAAGAATGTAATTTAATTAAGCCCACTTTATTGTAATGATTATTGATTGTACAAATTGCACATAAAATCATCTCATAACTATTACAGGAACACAGTGTATCACATGATGTGAGCCAAATTACACATTATAGCGTGCTTTTCTTTTAGTACATATCCTGTGAAAAGTGTAGAACAATGAAAATAGATAATCAGTATCATAATATTCTCCTTTCTCATGTAAATTAAATCTATTACTCTAAATGCAGTATTTTTATTCATACTAACGCACAATATTCATTTACAAAGAGTTAATTGTAGGGTGTGGGTTTGTCTAGGGTACCTATAATGTTGTTACGCCAACCCTGAGTATTTTACCCTACTGATTGCCTTACTCAATGCAACCAGAAGCCATGACTTGGAGCTTACAGCATTCCCTCCAGGGCAGTAAGTAAAAGCATTTACTGCAGTAATGCCTTAATTCCAACAGACTGGAATATTGCTTTCTATTGTTTAAACATAACTAAAGAGTGCTAACTGCAGTCACTGTGTGATAAATATTGTATGAAAGACTCTAATAAACAACTGGGATTGTGTAATACAAAAAAAGAAACGGAAAGTGAATGGATGTGGGAACAGATCATCAAGTGTATTGCCACAGAACACAAATTAAATGAAGGTGCAGATAGGTGCAGACAACAACAGATGTGACTGGGACTGAACCTCAGTACTGGCTAATGCCAATTTATATTCCGTAGTTTAAGTAAGCTGGAATGCAGTGATGCATTCCTGTCTATAAGCAATTCAAGCCTGGGTTTGCCTCCTAAACCTCAAACTCCCCTATTTTGAAATTTTGGCTTGCATCCTTAAAAGCCACCAGAGATGCAATGCATCAGAGACACCATTGCCTCCAATTCTGCTTCAATGACTGTGACATTGAATGGTTAGGACGTGCAGCATAATTTTGGTAGGTGTCCAAACTCGGTTTCATGCCTGGCACAGCAGATAGGGAGACCCGCTGGAGGCCGGCATCAAATTGATTTTCATCCCACGAATGGGATTCGATGAAGGTCCAACTGGAATCTTCCATCTACATCCAATTCTCCATGATGCCAGTGGGAATTCACACCGATCCAGAATACGTCTGTAACTACGAGGTGAGCAGAAGTTAGGACTGGGGCAGCCTCTGGAGTTTGGGATGGAGGTCACCAGTGACCCTGGATCCTGGAACAGCTCAGCAGCGATTGTGGGAACATCTACAGGTAGATCTTCCAGCTTCAGTGTCATCGCGGCGGTCCATCCTTCAGCCTCAGAGTGTCCTGAAGATCCATTTTCTTTTTCAGGGGGTCTATCTTCTTTCTTCAATAGTTGATCAATGATGTCTTTTCAATATAGGACGCACACCATCATGTCTGCCCCAGCACTGAATATGGCTTAGACCCCTGGGTGCGTAAGTGATGAGGTTGGGGCCGGAAAATGCGGCGGAGCTTCATGCTGGCCTCCACAGTGGGAAACATGCCACGTTCCTGTGCCCCCACCACAGGATCTAATCCTAGATGGGAGAATTGCACCCAGTGTTTCAAGTCCATACAACTCTGCCTCAGAACCCTCGAGTCATACAGACTTGAAATGTTGATTCCGTTTCTCTCTCCACAAATGCTGTCAAACTTGCTGAGCATTTCCAGCATTTCTATGGATATAATTAGTTGATGGGGATTTATAACCCATTCCAAGGTCACAAAGGTGGTGTTCAGAGGGTTACACAATTACACTGATTGTTGAGATCAGGCAGGATCCACCCAATTCTGAACACAAACGCACACGTTTCCTTGCTAATTGCTATTGGTGCTTATGAAGTATTCTTTTCTAGTTGTTCTCTGCATACAGGAAAGCTCAATTTTGACACATTGAGAATGACCGAAGAGGAACAACATACAGGCCCTGTTCCTCCGTGGAACAGTAGCCATCGGCTCTGGCACTGCTCCTTCTTTCTTTTCAGGTCTTCCGTGCCTGGTTTCTCCAGAAATGCAGAACACCGAGTCCACAGAGAGCTCTCTCACTGTCATGTCAGGGGGAGGACAGGACAAGCCACTTCTTACAGCACTAGCTGCCATATGGTAAGGCAGCTTAAATGTTAACGAATGGATGAGTGGATGATTGAGTGAGTGTGTTGGGTGGGTAGATAGATGGATAAGTGTGTAGGGTGTCAGATGGATGAAATGATAGGTGAGAAGGATTGTAGGGGGTAGGACGATAGGTGGGTACGGTGATAGGTGGATGCGGTGGCAGGAGGGTGAAGTGGTGAGGAGGTTGAGGTGGGTAGGTATGAGTGGGTCAGTGGGTCAGGGATGGATAGATGGGTCGGGTGCTAGTTGGGTGGTGGGGGTAATCAGGACAGGAGCTAGTCAGGTTGAGGGGGGGAGTAGTCAGATGGTTGGGAGTTAGTGTGTTCAGAAGGCATAGAACATAGAACATAGAAAGCCACAGCACAAACAGGCCCTTCGGCCCACAAGTTGCGCCGATCACATCCCCACCTCTAGGCCTATCTATAGCCCTCAATCCCATTAAATCCCATGTACTCATCCAGAAGTCTCTTAAAAGACCCCAACGAGTTTGCCTCCACCACCACCGACGTCAGCCGATTCCACTCACCCACCACCCTCTGAGTGAAAAACTTACCCCTGACATCTCCTCTGTACCTACCCCCCAGCACCTTAAACCTGTGTCCTCTCGTAGCAACCATTTCAGCCCTTGGAAATAGCCTCTGAGAGTCTACCCTATCCAGACCTCTCAACATCTTGTAAACCTCTATCAGGTCACCTCTCATCCTTCGTCTCTCCAGGGAGAAGAGACCAAGCTCCCTCAACCTATCCTCATAAGGCATGCCCCCCAATCCAGGCAACATCCTTGTAAATCTCCTCTGCACCCTTTCAATGGCTTCAACATCTTTCCTGTAATGAGGTGACCAGAACTGCGCGCAGTACTCCAAGTGGGGTCTAACCAGGGTCCTATAAAGCTGCAGCATTATCTCCCGACTCCTAAACTCAATCCCTCGATTAATGAAGGCCAGTACGCCGTACGCCTTCTTGACCGCATCCTCCACCTGCGAGGCCGATTTAAGAGTCCTATGGACCCGGACCCCAAGGTCCTTCTGATCCTCTACACTGCTAAGAATGGTACCCTTCATATTATACTGCTGCTTCATCCCATTGGATCTGCCAAAATGGATCACCACACATAGTCGGGTTGGGCTGGGGATATTTGGGTTTGGTTGGGGCAGGGGTAATTGGGTTGGGTCAGTGGATAGTCAGGGAGTCAGGGGAGGTTGTTGGGGATTTAAGGGGAAGGTAAGAGGGGGTGATTAGGGGGTCAGTTCTGGAGTTACCCAGGAGTTAGACTCGGATTTTTCAGTCTATCATTCCCACGGAGCTGTCTGAAGGGTACAGCTCCAACTCAGAGTCAGAGACATGTGGAGGTTCCTGTGCAGCAGGGGAATTGCCCATTGTAAGTTAAAATTTCTTGGGAGGTGGAGGTGAAGCAGCAGTGTCACTGGATTAACAATCCAGAGGCTCAGATTGATCCTCTGAAACATGGGTTCAAATCATAGAAACCCTACAGTGCAGAAGGTGGCCATTTGAGCCTGCACCGATAACAATCCCACCCAGGCCCTGTCCCTCTAACCCCACACTTAAGGCCAATTTAGCATGGCCAATTAACCTAACCCGCCACATCTTTGAAGTGTGGGAGGAAACCGGAGCACCAGGAGGAAACCCACACAGACACGGGGAGAACGTGCAAACTCCACACAAGCAGTGACCCAAGGCCAGAATTGAACCCGGGTCCCTGGCGCTGTGAGGCAGCAGTGCCGACCACTGTGCCACCGTCCTACTACGACAGCTAGCACCTTTTAAATTCAATTAATAAGCTCTGGAATTATAAAGCCAGTCTTATGACAACTATCATTGATTGTTGTAAAAACCCATCTGGTTCACTAGTGCTCTTTAGGGAAGGAAATCTGCCATCCTTACCTGGTTTGGTCTGCATGTGACTCCTAAAATGGCCCATAGAATCCCTACAATGCAAAAGGAGGACATTCAGCCCATTGAGACTGCACTGACCCTCTAACAGCGCATCTTACCCAACCCCACGCTCCGCCCTAACCCAGAACCCTGTGCATTTACCATGGCTAATTCACCTAACCTACACATCTTTTGGACACTAAGGTCCTGCTTTTACTGACACACTCAACCTGAAATCGGGGCGGGCGAGGCTTGCAGAACGGCATTCTTTGTTGGCCTCGGGTGTGATCTTATGAGCCTTAGGCGGGCGTGCTGGTAAAATTCCGACCTAAGGATCAATTTAGCATGGCCAAGCCACCGAACCTGCACATCTTTGGAGTGTGGGAGGAAACCAGAGCACCCGGAGGAAACCAGACACAGGAAGAATGAGCAAGTCACTCAATTCAACGACAAATAGGGATGGGCAACAAATGCTGGTCTTGCCAGTGATGCCCACATTCCATCAAAAAATACGTTTTAAAAAGACACAGACACCAAGGGAAAGTTTTCACACTATGTTCATGAATCTGTGAAACACAGACACCGGGTGAAACCTCCCTGCTGTGATTTTACATTTAATAATTGATTGAATCTTCCTCTGAACCAGTTCCTACAACTGACAAATTAATAAAAGAGGTAAAGGGCATAAAACTGTGATATTAAGGGTGATCCTTCAATGTTTCTCTGCCTGGATGGGAAAATTGTAACAATAATTTTGTAACTCTATCTCTGACCTTCTCTATCTCTGACCTGTGAGCGTGTCTGTCAAAGACTCGCACCAATTGTGGAGCTCTGCACACCTGCCTCTGCAATCTTTCCTGTTTATCTCTGCTGTTCTCAGAACAAATATTCTGGTGACTGCACTCCTTATTTTTTTAGATTGTCATCTAGAAATGTCATTGAAATCATTAAAAAGGATTACTCCAAGCTAAGTCTCGATGTAGCTTGATATTGTTTATATTCCAACTCTCTCAGCGTTGGGGATATACATGTCTCCTGAAATGCTGAACATATCCAGACCGAAAAGGTCTCACATCCTCTCTCTAACTGCCCTCAGATAATTGATCTTCCCCAGGGCTCCAGTTGGAAGGGTTCAATTTGCCTCAGTGTTTCTAGACTGGAGAGGCACATACTCTGCATGGGCTCCTCTGACAGCGATCCATACCCACCTCACCTGTTAGAAACTACCAATGGCTTGTTTGGCCCCACTGCCCTCTGTGAACAAATAAACCACAAGATTAGGCTCTGTTGTGCCTGGCTTTTCACGGCTACGGTTGTCGGTTTGTTACCAAAATGGCGTCTGATCTGAGTGACTAATGTCATTTTGGTGACGGCATTAAGACAGGCATTAGGAAGTGCGCAGAGTAGCCAGTTTGTGATGTTGGCCAGCGTGTAACACTAACACTAACTCATATTCAATCCCTGACTGGTTAGTTAATTGATCTTGACTGGCTTGATGTGAGTCGATGGAAATACTTGGTAGTTTGGACAGTTGGTTAAAGTTGGTGAAGTAACAGTAGTGCAGCAGGTGGAGAAAGCTTTTGTTCTGATTGCAAGGGTCCTGGTCAAGTCACATCCTGTGCTGTACTGTTCCTTGTTCTTTGTTCTTTGTACATGCTGCCAGTCATGGGTGTATAGTTCTGTCACCTCTTGGACACAACCTGGAGGTTCAATGCAGGGCAAGGACAGCACTACCTGTGACCATGTCTGGGACCCTTAATTACTTCATAATCCTTCCTGGCTGGAGCAAACAATGTAGCTAATATCTCCCAGCGTGATGTCCTCTTCTGCATAAGAGAAGAGACAGGTGCCATCTTCCTGCAGAAAGTGCAGGGTGGAGCTTTAGAAAGCAATTAGGAGAGCAAAGAGGGGATATAAGAAAGCTCTGGCTAGTAAAAGTAGGGAAAATCCCAAAATATTTGATAAGTGTATCAATGGGAAGAGGATAACTAGGGAAAGAGTAGGGCCCATTAGGGGCCAAGGGGGCAACCTGTGGGTGGAGCTGGAGGACATCAGTAGAGTGTTGAACGAATACTTCACACCTGTCTTCACCCAAGAGAATGAGGATGAAGGTATGGAATTCAGGGAGAGAGACTGCAAGATACTTGAGCAAATTGACATAGGGAAGGATGAGGTATTGGAGGTGCTGGCAGGCTTTAAAGTGAACAAATTTCCAGGCCCTGATGAATTGTGTCCCTGACTGCTGTGGGAGGCAAGGGAGGAGAAAGCAGGGGATCTGACCCAATTTTTTTATTCCTCTTTGGCCATGGAGAGATGCCAGAGGACTGGAGAATAGCTAATGTGGTTCCGCCATTTAAGAAGGGTTATCGAGATAAACCAGGGAACCATAGACTAGTGAGTCTCACATCAGTGCCAGGGAAAATTCTGAAGGAGAGGCAAGTCTTGATCAGGGATAGTCAGCATAGCTTCATCAGAGAGAGGCCCATAAGACCATAAGACATAAGAGCAGAATTAGGCCACTTGGCCCATCGAGTCTGCTCCACCATTCAATAATGGCTGATAATTTTCTCATCCACATTCTCTTGTCTTTTCCCCATAACCCCTGATCCCCTTATTAATCGAACCTATCGATCTCTGTTTTAAAAGACACTCAATGACCTGGCCACCACAGCCTTCTGCGGTAAAGAGTTCCACAGATTCACCACTCTCTGGCTGAAGAAATTCCTCCTCATCTCTGTTTTAAAGGATCGTCCCTTTAGCCTGAGGTTGTGCCCTCTGGTTCTAGTTTTTCCTACTAGTGGAAACATCTCTTCATGTCCACTCTATCCAGGCCTCACAGTATCCTGTAAGTTTCAATAAGATCCCCCCTCATCCTTCTAAACTCCAACGAGTACAGACCCAGAGTCCTCAACTGTTTCTTATACGACAAGCTCCTCATTCCAGGGATCATTCTTGTGAACCTCCTCTGCACCCTTTCTAAGGCCAGCACATCCTTCCTTAGGTACAGAGCCCAAAACTGCTCACAATATTCCAAATGGGGTCTGACCAGAGCCTCAGAAGTATATCCCTGCTCGTTTATTCTAGCCCTCTCGACATGAATGCTAACATTGCATTTGCCTTCCTAACTGCCAACTGAACCTGCACGTTAACCTTAAGAGAATCTTGAACAATGACTCCCAAGTCCCTTTGTGCTTCTGATTTCCTAAGCATTTTCCCATTTAGAAAATTGTCTGTGCCTCCATTCCTCCTTCCAAAGTGTATAACCTCACACTTTTCCACATTGTATTTCATCTGTCACTTCTTTGCCCACTCTCCTAACCTGTCCAAGTCCTTCCGCAGCCCCCCACTTTCTCAATACTACTTGTCCCGCTACATATCTTTATATCATCTACAAACTTAGCAACAGTGCCTTCAGTTCCTTCCTCCAAATCGTTAATGTATATTGTGAAATGTTGTGGTCCCAGCACCGACCCCTGAGCACACCACTAGTCACCGGCTGCCATTCTGAAAAAGACCCCTTTATCCCCACTCTCTGCCTTCTGCCAGTCTGCCAATCCTCTATCCATGCCAGGATTTTACCCTTAACACCATGGGCACTTAACTTATTTAACAGTCTCCTATGCGGCACCTTGTCAAAGGCCTTCTGGAAATCTAAATAAATCACGTCAACTGGTTCTCCTTCATCTAACTTCCTTGTTACCTCCTCCAAGAACTCTAACAGATTTGTCAGTTAGAACTCTAACAGATTTGTCAGTTAGGTCATGCCTAACAAATTTGATTGAATTTGGAGGAGATGACCAGGTGTGTAGATGAGGGTAGTGCGGTTGATGTAGTTTATGTGGATTTAAGCAAAGCTTTTGATGAGGACCCACATGGAAGACTGGGAAAGAAGGTAAATCACGTGGGATGCAGGGTAATTGGTTTCCTGTGGGAAGAGGAGCTCCTGGCTTCCTGTGGGAAGAGGAGCTACTCGCTTCCTGTGGGAAGAGGAGCTCCTGGCTTCCTGAGAGATGGATACCTATCTCCTCCTGTCCATCTACTACCCTGAAGCTGCTAGTGCTGCATTGAAGAATCTTGAAGCACTCTCTGCTCTTTTACACCATTTTTGCTCTTCTTTCTGTTGAGAGAGTCTTCTACAGCCAGATGCAGCATCTACTGCAGCAGAAGACTCCTCTCCTTTTAAACTGTAAGCTAGTGCAGGCCAGCATGATGCAGCCACTTAGCAGCGTGCTTGGTGCCAGGTTGCACTTAAATTAGCAGGCAGAATATAAAGCTGGCACAAAGTACTTGCTGCTTCACCGGGAATGGAACTAGGTTAAGCTTGCATCGCCATCCCCCTGCCTGTGGACAGACCTCATTGTCTGGGTTTCATGTGTGGAGAATGGTATGTTAGCAAAGATCTCCCTGTGCGATAAGCATGTGTAGCTGCTGTAGTGAAGATCAAAAATGTAAGTGGAGTTCAGCTTTCCGGTCACTAAAACTCCATAAATGTCAGTGAGTGATCAGAAAGGCAAGGTTTGAAGGTTATTCTGTGACAAACTAACTCTGAGTCATAATCAGTTGCTGTAAACTGAATACACTGGTTAGTCAACAGTTATTCTTGTCATTTTGGTCTGGGCTATAGTGTCATGGAGACATGGATATACAGCTCAAATAAATGATGTAAGCCTTGTTTATAGAGGGTAAACTTGTTTCACTAGGTCATTTTACATACTCAGAAATAGAGCAAAGAGGTCAGATATGGAAAGGTATGAAAGGATCACATATCTTTCTTTATAAAGCTATCTTTAAATCAGTCAATAAATAAAGAAAGACTTACATTATATTTGTAAACAAATAGGACAAGTGGAGAGAGCAGTTGATTAAGCATATGGTATTCTGGGGTTTATTAATAGGGGCATAGAGTTCAGAGCAAGGAGGTTATGCTGAACTTATACAAGCCACCAGTTAGACCTCAGCTAGAATATTGTGTACAGTCCTGGGCACCACACCATAGGAAGGATGTGAACACATTGGAGAGAGTGCAGAAGACGTCCACAAGAAATTTCAGTTATGTAGATAGATTGGAGAGGTTGGGACTGTTCTCCTTGGAGAGAAGGCTAAGAGGAGATTTGAAAGAGATGTTTAAAATTATGTGGGATCTGGACAGAGTAGATAGGAAGAAACTGTTCTCGTTTATAAAAGGATCAAAAACGAGAGGGCACAGATTTAAAGTGATTTGCAAAAGAAGCAAATGTGATGTAATGTCATTGGATTTCACACAGTAAGTGGTTGGGGTCTGGAATGCTCTGCCTGGAAGTGTGGGGGAGGCAGGTTCGATCGAGGCATTCAAAAGGGATTACTTCAATAGAAATAATGAGCAGGGGTACAGGGTAATGGCGCTAAGCCATGATGTTCATTTGGAGAGCGAGTGTAGACACGGTGGACCAAATGGCCTCCTTCCGCACTGTAACAAATCTTTGGTTCTGTGAAGACATCCTCAAAAGTACTTTACAGCTGATCAGGTGTTGACCCTGCTGTAAATGCAGCAGTCAAGTTTGTGTACAGCAGGTTCCCACCAACAGCCGTGGAATGGTGATCAGATTGATTGGTTTAATGATGTTGGGTGAGATTTAATTATGGATTAGAATACCAGGGAGAAATACCCTTCTCTTTGAGACCCACCATATGGGATTTTTTAATCCACCTGAGAAGGTAGACAATGGTTTAACACATCCAAAAGGAGGCAACTCCAACAGTGGTGTAGCAGAGATGGCATATGCTAAAGTAAGACTTGAATCAACACTATCTGATTGTGAGGCAACAGTATTACCAGACAGCCACAGCTTATACCTGAAACACTCTATTAGGGCTGAAATTCTGGCTGCTCTCTTCAGTTAACAACATGAAAAGTGCATTAGTAATACAGGCTTATTCTTTCACAATCTAAATTAATGTCATTGTCTAAAGAGCAAGTGATCTTGATTGAACTCCTTTAGTTTTTAAAAATTATTTATTAGTGTCACAGGTAGGCTTACATTAACACTGCAATGAAGTTGCTGTGAAAATCCCCTTGTCGTCACACTTCAGCGCCTGTTTGGGTACACTGAGGGAGAATTTAGTGTGGCCAATGCACCTAACCAGCACATCTTTTGGACTATGGGAAGAACCGGAGCACCTGGAAGAAACCCACGTAAACTCTGCACAGACAGTGACCCAAGCTGAGAATTGAACCCAGGTCCCTGGCGCTGTAGGGCAGCAGTGCTAACCACTGTGCCACCATGCCAACTATGTAATCACTGTGCCCTTTATTTAAAGCCCCGACCAGGTGATCTAGCCTGTTAATGTGTGCTTTAGTGACCGTGGAGAGTTTTTGATATTTTACTGCTTTGTCTTTGGTCCTGCACTGAGCTTCTGTGGCAGTGTTTCCCCTTGGCTGTCAGATATCAGAAAGCACGGAACAAAACAAAAAGGCAACCATATCAATCGAGCACAATCCTTCCACAAATCAAAGTGCTTTGGGTTGTCTTGAGGCTGTGTAAGGTGCTATATAAATGCAAGTTTTTTTTTCCTCTTTCCAAGGGGCCCAACCACCATCTGTTTTGTAAAACATCATCTTAAAAATCTCTTGACCCTTCCAAGGTGGTGGAGGAATTCCATTACATTACACAATTTCTTATTTTTAGTGAGTTAACCCTGGCTGTTTGCTTGCCTTAGACCCATCACGAGGTGAGGTACTGTGCCACATGGACATTTGATCATCTAGGCCCATATTTATCTCTGTAATCTTCAGTTGTGATCACTCCCTATTTTTCTCCACAATCTTTTGTATCTCTTTTAGCCTTAAAGGCTTTTCTTGGTGCCAAGACGGCATTTATTTTCCTTGAGAGTCTCTTGTTCTACAGGATAAGACCATAAGATATAGGAGCAGAATTAGGCCATTCAGCCCATCATGTCTGCACTGCCATTCAATCATGGCTAATAAGTTTCTCAACCTCATTCTCCCGCTTTTTCCCTGTAACCTTTGATTCCCTTACCAATCAAGAACCTATCTATCTCTGTCTTAAATGCACTCAATGACCTGGCCTCCACAGCCTTCTGTGGCAATGAATTCCATTGATTCACCACCCTCTGGCTGAAGAAACTCCTCCTCATCTCAGTGCTAAAGGGTCGTCCCTTTACTCTGAGGCTGTGCCCACGGATTCTAGTCTCTCCTACTCATGGAAACATCTTCCCCACATCCACTCTATCCAGGCCTTTCAGTATTCTGGAAGTTTCAATGAGATCCCCCTTCATCTTTCTAAACTCCATCATGTACAGACCCAGAGTTCTCAAACGCTCCTCAGATGTCAAGATTTTAATTCCCGGATCTTCCCTGGGGTTTGGTAATTCCTGCTTTGATTGCTTGAATCCCTGTGACCAACCTCCACCATCTTGCATCCTCTGTGAGCTTGAAGATTTGAGCACAATTATTTACTGTATCAGGGGAGTCAGGTCGATGTTTACATCAGGGGATGAGAATGTCATGCCTTTTAATTCTGATGTATCACCCACCCAAATGTTAGACCTTCTCTGTTTTTCAGACGGGAGAAGGGGAAGGTAGTCTACTTCATTCCTTTTATGTTTTCAACCCTGCATGCAATGACATTGTACTCAGAACAGTGCCTGAGGAAGGAGAGACTGAATCTGCTTTTCCGAACATTTCCTTTCTTTTATTGCAGAGCCAGCTATTTCATAGGACATTGTGATGACTTTGATAAGAGTAAAATTATCAGCCAGTCATATTTCCATAGGAGTCGTCCTTGCCTGTGTATTGTAGCTCAGGTGGCGTCTCTCGAAATGCGAGGTAAGCACAACAAGCAACCACTAAACCAAATTCATAGATGGACTTATCCCGACTTCAGCTAATTTACAGCTAAGTTGTGAACTCAGGAGCTTTGCTAAAAAAAAATCATTATTTTCTCCTTCCCTTCCTGAAGGCTCAGCCACAGTTAGCTCCATTGTAGGGGAGAAAAAAGGGGAGAAAGTTGGGATTCATGTACGCAGGGAGTAATGGGCCACAGCCCGAGGAATCTCTGTTAGCTTTAGTGATTGCTTCCCACTTCACTGAAATGGAAATGGCGCCATTGTAAATAGGATTCTTGCTGCAGAATATTTTTCCGTGCTGCTCTCAACAATAGAATTACGAAGAGTGTCTGCTGAAGTTTGCTAAACCTTTTAAATCCCAGATGTATGCTTTAGAGTGATATACCTGCAGTGCTGTGCCTGATAGCACAGTGGGACACTGAAGTTGTGACAATTCAAAGTGTGCGCGAAGGAGTATTAACTATTAATGATGTGCTGTGTTATGGGGAGTTGGGGGGAGGGGGGGTGCGGTGGTTGGAGGTGAGGGAGATGCCAGTGAAGAACTGGAGAATGAAAGCAAATTTTTTAAAGCTCTATGCGCACTGCATGGTAATTACAACATGGCATTAGTGCCATGGGGTGTTTTTGCTGGTTTGTACCCTCCTGTGCATTCCACCCTCCCCTTCGCTGTGGCGCATTAAGAGTGGGTGACCTTAACATTAGTGTAATGGTACTCGTGAGTCAGAATTCAAGGTCGCTGTATAAATATACCAGTGTGCACAATCTGTGCATGCTCATTTGTGCTATTTATACCACCTTCTATGCCAAGCTCTAAGCTAATAAATAGAGTGAGGTGTTTTTATTCTGAGACTTATTGAAATGTTGCATTATTCAGTTGAATAAAAGTGTAAACAGTTTGTTAGATTACTCACCTTTCTTTTCTCTCTTTGCTTGAACGTCCAATTACAGAGATAACCATGTTTGATATTGTTCTCGAACAGGCAAAACCCACAAGTTATCGTTTACACAAACAAAAATGTATGAAAGGATTTGAGATGTTTTAAACAAGCAACGCAGGTGTCTAGAGCTCTTTTCGAAAGCCCACGGGTTTCTCAATTTCTGTTATGCTTGGATTAAGGCATCTGCAAGCCTCTGATGACTGCTCTTTGTAATCACTTTGTGGGTGGGTGATAACGGGGGTCCAAAACTAGGGCCCCTAAATATAACATGGCCATCAATACATTTAATAAGGAAAGCAGCAAAAACCTCCTTCACCAGAGATTGATGAGACTGTGGAATGCACTGCGGCAAGGAAGAGTTGAAAAGAGTAGCATGGATAGAATTAAGGGGAAGCCCGGTAAACACATGAAGGAGAAAGAATTAATATCTGCCAGCAGGGTTCGATGAAAAGGGGCAGGTGAAAAGGCTCATGTGAACCATAAGATGATAAGACATAGGAAAAGAAGTAGGCCATTCGGCCCATCGAGTCAGCACCGCCATTCAATGGGATCATGACTGATCTGATATAATCCTCAACTCCACTTTCCTGCTTTATCTCCATAACCCTTGATTCCCTTACGGATTAAAAATCTGTCTATCTCAGAGAATTGTAGGAGCTGAGTCATCAATTATGTTCAAAGATTGAGGACTCAGCCCCTACAATTCTCTGCGATGAAGAATTCCACAGATTCAAACAGTTTTAAATGGGTGACCTCTTACGCTGAAATTATGCCCTCTGGTACAAGACCTTTCCACAAGTGGAAACAACCTCACAGCATCTACCCTGTCAAGCCCCTGAGAATCCTGTATGTGTCAATAAGTTTGCCCCTCATTCTTCCAAACTCCAATGAGTGCAGGCCCAACCTACTCAACCTCTCCGCTTAAGAAAATCTCTCCAGACCTGGGATCAACCTAGTGAACCTTCTCTGGATTGCCAATACCACTATATCTTTCTTTAGATAATTTACAGTATTCTAGGTGTGGCTTAACTAGTGTCTTATATAGTTTTAGCAAAACTTCCCTAATTTTATACTTTTTGAGGGAGACGATGGCCTATTGATATTATCATCACAGTATTCATCCAGAAACTCAGCAAATGTTCTGGGGACCCGGGTTCGAATCCCGCCACGGCAGAGGGTGGAACTTGAATTCAATAAAAATATCTGGAATTAAGAATCCGCCGATGACCATGAAACCATTGTTGATTGTTGGAAAAACCCATCTGGTTCACTCATGTCCTTTATGGAAGGAAATCCTTTAGGGAAGGAAATCTGCAGTCCTTACCTGGCCTGGCCTACATGTGACTCCAGAGTCACAGCAATGTGGTTGACTCTCAACTGCCCTCTGAAATTGCCTAGCAAGGGTAATTAGGGATGGGCAATAAATGCCAGCCAGCCAGTGACGCCCATGTCCCATGAACAAATAAAAAAAACTCCATTCCCTTTGAAATAAAGGCCAACATTCCATCTGCCTTCCCTATTACCTGCTGAATTTGCATGCTAGCTTTTTATGGTTTATACATGAGGACGTCCAAATCTCTGTGCTGCAGCTTGCTGCAGTCTTTCTCCATTTAAATAATACTCAGTTCCTTTATTCTTCCTACCAAAGGGCATCATTGTACATCTTCCTACATTATATTCCATCTGTAAAGTTTTGTCCATTCACTTAAGATGGCTATTCCCTCTGTATACCCTTTGGGTGGGATTTTCTGGCTGCGCTAGTCCCAAAACGGGAAAATCCTGCCCGAGGTCAATGGACCTTTGCATGGTCCGCCCGCCACCCCCCCCCCCCGCCCCCCACCTCCCCCCACCTGCTACGATTCCCGAATTTCTTTGTTTGCCTCACCCTTACCACCTATTTTTGTGTCATCTGCAAACTTGGCAATAGTACATTCACTTCCCTTGTCCAGATCATTCATATATAATATAATATTGTAAATAATTGTGGCCCAGTACTGATCCCTGTGGCACTCCATTCATTATATGTTGCCATTCTGAAATAGCCCCTCTTATCTCAACTCTTTATCTTCTATCAATTAGTCAATTCTCTATCCATACAACCTCTATATAACCCCCAATGCAACGGACTCTTATCTTATTAAGTAACCTTTTGTGCGGTATCTTAACAAATGCTTTTTGAAAATCCATGTATATTACATCTACTGGTTCCCCTTTATCTATCTTCCTTGTTACCGTCTCAAAGAAATCCAGTAAACTTGTCAGGCATGATTTCCCCTTCATGAAGCCGTGCTGCCTCTGCTTGATTATATTATTCATTTCTAAATTCTCTGCTATTACATCATTTATAATGGACTCGTAGCATATTCCCAGTGACAGATGTCAAGCTAACTAGCCTATAGTTACCTGTTTTGTGTCTCGCTCACATTTTGAATAACATTGGCAGTTTTCCAATCCTCTGGGACTTTTCCAGAATTTAATCATTCTTGGGAGATATACTACTAATGCACCCACTGTAGCTACTTCCTTTAATTTCCTGGGATCGAACCCATCAGGTCCTGGGGACCTATTGGCTTTTAGCCCCATTAGTTTCCCTAGTACTTTTTCTCTAGGTGATAGTTATTGTATTTATACCTCCTCCCACCACACTGCCCCTTGATTATTTTATATTTTTGTGGACATTTGGCTGGACTTATTGCACCTAGTGTTCTGTACATTCTAACTTGTGCAATGACCCACTTTGTTACTCATGTCAGAATGGAAAGAACATAAAGAATGATATAATTACACAAATTAGCTCCAATTGTGGTTAAGATTTCTCCTGTAACATCTTTCTTGCCGGATATCAATTGCCAGTGACAGCTCAGAGGATTTTGAAGTTTATTTAATTTAATGAAAATAACTTGTATGAGGGGTTTGCTGGCAGGAGTGAGAAAGCCCAGCCATGCACACAACAACTTGCATTCATGTAGTGCCTTCAACACAGAAGCTCTTCACAGAGACACAATTAGACAAACATTTACACCAAGAATGTTCCCAATGGTGCGAGAGTCCAAAACTAGGGTCATAGTTTGAGGATAAGGGGGAAAACCTTTTAGAACGAGGTGAGGAGACATTTCTTCACCCAGAGAGTGGTGAATATGTGGAATTCACTACCACAGAAAGTAGTTGAAGCCAAAACGTTGTGTGATTTCAAGAAGAAATTGGATAAAGCTCTTGGCGCTAAAGGGATCAAGGGAGAGAGGGGGAAGGGGGGAATCAGAATATTGAATCTGATGATCAGCTGTGATCATAACGAATGGTGGAACAGGATCTAAGGGCTGAATGGCCTACTTCTGCTTCTAGTTTCTATGAGAGAAGGAGGCAAGTGACCTCTTGGAATGAGGAGACACAGTTTAAGTGTAGGAGGTCTATCATATTAGTGGAGATGAGGAGAATTTATTTCTCTCAGAGCGTTGCTCGTCTGTAGAACTCGCTTCACCAGAGAGCAATGGAGGCAGGGTCATTACGTTTTTTTAAGGCAGAGTTGGACAAATTTTTCATAGACAAGTGAGTCAAAGGTTCTGAGGGGCAGACAGCAAAGTAGAGTTGAGGCTATATTCAGATCAGCCATGATCTTATTCAATGATGGAGCAGGCTCGAAGGGCTGAATGACCAACTCCTGCTCCTAAGCCCTGAAGTTCCTCAGACCAATTGTTTGATCAAAGGGATATGTTGCAGGAAGCATCTTAAAGCAGGTGACAGAGGTTTAGGGAGGGAATTTCATCCATAGGGCCGAAATGGCTAAAGGTATGACTGCCTATGGTAAAGCAAAGCAATTTGGAGATGTGCAAGGAATTGGAGGAATTCAGACTTTCTGGACAATTGCAGGAAAGGAGGAGACAACAGAGATAGGAATGAATGAGGCCATGGATGGATTTGAACATGGGGAGGAGAATTTTAAATTCAATGGTTCAGTAATAATATTAAAAAAGGCAGGCGATAGAAATGCTGATGTCATTCACCATGCTGAGCATAAAAATACACTCGCAAAAGGGAAGATGGTGGTGTTGTGATAATGTCACTGACTAGTAATTCAGAGGTCCAGGCTAAAGCTCTGGGTCGAGGGTTCATTTCCACCACGGCAGCTGGTGGAATTTAAATTAAAATTAATAAACCTGGAAGTAAAAGTGCTCTTCATAATGGCGACCACAAAACTATGAATTGTCATAAAAACTCAAAAGAGAAAATGCTGGATAATCTCAGCAGGTCTGGCAGTATTTGTAAGGAGAGAAAAGAACTGATGTTTCGAGTCCAGATGATCCTTTGTCAAAGCCATTGTCATAAAAACCCATCTGGTTCACCGATGTACTTTAGGGATATTAAATCTGCCATCCTTAACTACTCTGGCCTACATGTGACTCCAGAGCCACAGCAACGTGGTTGACTCTTAGCTGCCCTCTGAAATGGCCTAGCAAGTGACTCAATTCAAGGGCAAACCGGGATGGACATTAAATGCCAACCTTGCCAGCAACCTTCACATCCCATCAAAGCAAACAAATGTCTTGACCAGAAACATAGGAAATAAGCGAGGTTTGTCTTTCTGTGGAACCTCATTATATCTCTCAGAAACACCTCCAAGCACATCACAAATATAAATGACTTTGAAAGCTCGCCACTGCTGTATAGGCACAGCATGTCCCCCCAAACTTCAATGAGATTAATGACCAGTTTATCTGTGCTTACTGATGCTCTGTCAGGAGGAAAAGCTGGCCTGAACATTGTGCTCCTCTCCATTATCTACCTGAACAGTCAGAAGTCAACTTGATATCTCTTCTGAAAGCTGGGACCAGTGGAACTGCTGCCCTCCTCAGTGTCAGCCTAGATTATTCGGTTGAATTTTGGGTCTTGAACTCTCAAGTTCTTGGCTCACAGTTAAGATGCTGCCAACTGAATCAGTGTATTTGAATGTATATAATTCCCTGTGGCGTGAACTGAAGCTTATGATGGGGAAGTGGTGAATAATCAGTCAACGGGGATGTTGTAACTTAACAATTTTGCATTGTTCCTCACTCCTGCATGAACATTTGAATTAGGAGCAGGGGTAGGCTATTCAGCCCTTCGAGCCTTCTCCACCATTCAATAAGATCATGGCTGATCTGATTGTAATCTCAACTGCACATTCCCACTACCCCTGATACCCTTTTAGCCCCTTGCTAATTAAGAAGCTATCTCCCTCAGCCTTGTAAGTGTTTAGATTGCCATTGGTTGCCGGTGGGATCTTCTGGTTTCCGCCAACGTCTACAGCCTTTTCCATGTGTTGCCCATTCTGCTGCTGGGTAACCAACTGTGAGGGATCACTTTTGACAGGATCTGAAGATCCCACTGGCAGGAAGGGCTGGAAAATCCTGCCCAGAAACTCTGTTTCCACCGCCTTTTGAGGAAGATATTTCCAAAACCTCATGACTCTGAGAGAAAAAGATTCTCCTCTTCTCTGTCTTAAATGGGCGACCCCTTATTTTTGAACTCATTCTAGATTCTTCCACAAAAGGAAACATCCTTTCCACATCCACCGGGTCAAGATCTCTCAGGATCTTATATATTCAATCAAGTCGCCTCTTACTCCTCTAAACTCCAACACTTACAAGCCTAACCTGTCCAATCTGCCTATTCCATGCATTAGTCTAATAATCCCTCTCTGAGCTGATTCCAATACATTAAAAGGATACAGGACATTGTTAAGGCCACATTTGGAGTATTGTGTACAATTCTGGTCACCCTGCTCCAGGAAGGATGTTACTGAACTGGAAAGGGTGCAAAAAAGATTTACAAGGATGTTATCGGGACTCGAAGGTTTGAATTATAAGGAGAGACTGGGACTTTTTTCCCAGGGGGAGGATGAGGGGTGACCTCATAGAGGTTTATAAAATCATGAGGGGCATTGATAAGGTGAATAGCCAAGGTCTTTTCCTCAGGGTAAGGACAGTCCAAAACTAGAGGGCATAAGTTTAAGGTAAGAGGGGAAAGATTTAAAAGGGACTGAGGGGCACTTTTTTCACACAGAGGGTGGTGTGTATATGGAATGAGCTGCCAGAGGAGGTGGTAGAGGCGGGAACAATTACAACATTTAAAAGACATTTGGACAGGTACATGGATGGGAAAGGTTTAGAGGGATATGGGCCAAACGCAGGCAATGGGACTAATTCAGTTTAGGAAACCTGATCGGCATGGACGAGTTGGGCCGAGGGGCCTGACTCCATGATATGATGGACATTCAACTGCTTTGCTTTCACTGTCCCTCACATTGTGTGCGATGGCTTTACCTTATGAAAGGCAACAGGCCATGTGAACTGATGGTTTGGGGTCTTCAGAAATAATTACCCAACTCATTGAAGATCTTATGCTTCAACACTGACTACATGTTTGAGTGTTATACATCAGCTCGAAATGTAGGATATGTGAAAGATTCATATTTTGGAGCAATTTTGTCTTGTACTGTAATTCTATATAATGGGATTGAAGCATAAAAGGCGTTTGTATCAGTTTGCAGGCTACAACAATTCAAGACTAATCCCAACTGCAGTGCCCGCACCACGCGACCCTATACCTCCCTCAGCTTCACATGCTTATGCAAGCTTCCTTAAAAGATCCAGTGGTGCCTGGCTCAACTATTCCCTTAGGCAAAACACTCCATTCTCTAACAATCTCTGAATAAGAAAACACTTCTCCTGACCTCTCCCTGCACCATATTAGTAAGAAATTGAAAGAGATATCCTCTCATCACTGCCTCTTCAGCACGAGGAAACGGTATTCCCGTACTCACTCTATCAAAACTCTAAACGCCTGGATTAAATATCCCATGCTCCGGTGGGAAAGGTCCAATGTGGGATTGCAGATTGGAACATGGAACCATATGAAATTTGAATTCTGTACAATTGGGAGTGCTTAGTCCTTTCATGTACATAACACGAGGAGTGATTTACTCCATTAAAATTCTATAAGACGGGAAACAACTTCCAACATTGGAATTCCAAAAAACCCAGGGAATGAAATTATGTATTGAACATTTGAGTTGGTCCATTTGAATCATGAGAAATGCAAGGTGGAATTCCAGATAATTGATGATGTGATTATTTGTTAAGTGCTTGAGCCCGAATACTAGATGTATAGATCAAGATCACAATTCAATCTGTGTGCAATATCAGCACAAACATTTAATGTGCACAAATCAAAACTCTTCCTCAGCTATTTTAACAGACGGTATTCCCCATTCATTGTAAACGGGCTATTAGTGCCTCTGTAACAATAATGGTTTGATACACGCTTGTAATATTGCAAAATAACATTATTGGCAGCAGATCTTCAGAGCTGTATCTGCCCTGAGTCAACAAGCACAGGATTATATTGAGAGTCATAAAATAATGGTAGTGAAAGAGATTTATATACTTTATAGAGCACTGACCTAACTGGAGGGAATTTGCAGTGTGATTTTGAGACAGATGAAGGTATTATAATGTATGGAAACGCAGGAATCTAAAACATCAAATTTGAATGAAATATATGTTGAATAATGGATACCTGAAGTTGAGTTGCAGGCCTGTCATTTCATGGGGAGGTCAAATATCATTGAGTGTGGTTTTGTAAATGGACATGAAGTTTAAGCAGTCCTCTGAACCCAAGATTAGATTACAGTCTAAGAACTCACGGTCTAAAATCCATTGTCACATGTCTGTTATTTTATCTTTCTCTCTCCCTATAAAATGTGTTTGTTATAATTCAGACATCACACTTTGTGAAAAACATGCAAATCCAAGGAAAAAGGCAGCCTTTTGTCCTCACCCTTAAATGATCTGGCATTTCCCTTAAACAGTAATAGTCATTTTACTTCGAAATATTTCCCTAAGGCATTGGTGTGGACCACTTGGCCTGAGAAGTGGTCTGAAAATGGACAGGGTGCATTAGCAGCTAGACATGCTTCACACACCTACCTGTGGGCCAGGAGTCAGGTGGCTAGCTCAGTGTTATATCATGCTGCGACCCTCCCAGTTGTCTAACTTTCAGGTTCCCACTTTGTTCCAGATGTAAAATAGGTCTCTGCTCCTCACTGAGACATCGATCCAACAGGCATGCTTCAATCAGCTAGGTGCCAATGATCACATAACAATTAAACATGAGGAGTGAGTTCAAGTTTACAAGAACTATGACCTTCATTTTAAATGCAGATCCACATTAGTAGCAGAATACGGCATTGTGCATCTCGTGATATGTTATTCATAGAGTGTCCAGCACCGAAACAGGCCATGCAGCCCAATAGGTCCATGCCAGTTTTTTTGCACCACACAAGCCTCCTTTGCCCTCTCTTCATCGAATGCTATCAGCATAGCCTTCAATTTCTTCCACCCATATGTGTTTATCTAACTTTTTCACAAATAGATCTCTGCTATTCACCCCAACTCATGGCACAGTGACACAATGCTTAGCACTGCTGTCTCACAACTCCAGGGACCTGGGTTCAATTCCGGCCTTGGGTGACTGTCTGTGTGGAGTTTGCATTTTCTCCCCATGTCTGCATTGGTTTCCTTCGGGTGTTCCGGTTTCCTCCCATACTCCAAAGATGTGCGGGTTAGGTTGATTAGCCATGATAAATTGCCCCTTAGTGCCCCAAGATATGTAGATTAGGGAGATTAGCAGGGTAAATATGTGGGATTACGGGGATAGAGGCTGGGTGGGATTGTTGTTGGTGCAGGCTTGGGGGCCAAATGGCCTCCTTTTGCACTGTGTGGATTCTATAATTCTGTAGCAAGTGCTACATTCTAACTATGCTCTGGGTAAAGAGGTTTCCCCTGAATTTCTTATACAGACATCCCGTATCCCAAGCAGGTGAAGGCCACTCGGCCCCTCGGGCTTTCCCACCATTCAATAAGGTCATGGCAATTCTGACTATAAGCTTTCGCATACCCTCAATAACTTTTCACCCCATGCTTATCAAGAATATATCTGCCTCTGCCTAAAAAAAAAGATTCTGCTTTCACCACTTTTTGAGGAAAAGAGTTTCAAGGACCCTCTGCAAGAAAAAAATTCTCCTCATCTCTGTCTTAATTGGACGATCCTTAATTTTTGACCTCTAGTTCTAGATTTTCCGACAAGAAGAAACATCCTCTCCATATCCACCTTGTCAATACCCCTCAGGATCTTAAAAGTTTCAATCAAGTCACCTCTTACTCTTCTAAACGCGAGTGGATACAAACCTAATCTCTCCAACCTTTCCTCATAAGACAACCCACCCATTCCTGGTTTTAGTCTGGTCAAACGTCTCTGAACTGATTCTAACGCATTTACATCTTTCCTTGAATAAGGAGACCAATACTGTATACAGTACTCCAAATGTGGTCCAAATATGTCCCGTACAACTGAAACATAACCTCCCTACTTTTGTATTCAATTCCCCTCACAGTAAACTATGATATTCTGTTAGCATTCCTAATTACTTGCAGTACCTGCATGCTAGACTTTTACTATTCATATACTAGGACACCCAGGTCCCTCTGCATCCCTGAGCTCTATTATTGGATCTATTAGTAAATACATGTTTATTACTCTAGTTGGGCCTCCAGCAAACAAAAATACTTTCTCCAACACTACCATATCAAACCCTTACATAAAAAGCATGATCAGATCATTGTTTCCACAGAATAGTGAGCCTGCTTCTCATCTTTCCTAGTAAGGAGTCTAACAACACCAGGTTAAAGTCCAACAGATTTATTTGGTAGCAAACGCCACTAGCTTTCGGAGCGCTGCTCCTTCGTCAGGTGAGAGGGAGATCTGCTCATAAACAGCAAACAGGGCATATAAAGACACAAACTCAATTTACAGAATAATGAATAATGATTGGAATGCGAGTCTTTACAGCTAATCAAGTCTTAAAGGTACAGACAATGCTCTCTCCACTCACATTGTCTGTACCTTTAAGACTTGATTAGCTATAAAGACTCGCATTCCAATCATTATTCATTATTCTGTAAATTGAGTTTGAGTCTTCATATGCCCTGTTTGCTGTTTATGAGCAGATCTCCCTCTCACCTGACGAAGGAGCAGCGCTCCGAAAGCTAGTGGCGTTTGCTACCAAATAAACCTGTTGGACTTTAACCTGGTGTTGTTAGACTCCTTACTGTGTTTACCCCAGTCCAACACCGGCATCTCCACATGTCATCTTTCCTAACAGATATCAGTCCTGGTATCATCTTTTTAAAATCTGTTTTGCGCCTTCGCGAGTGCCTCACTTCATTTTTGTAATTTGGAGACTAGAACTGTGCACAGCGTCCCAACCATGAGGAACACCACAGGATATCCTTGAATACACCTGGTCTGAAGTGTGGTGTTCACAAGAAGAGGCAGATTCAAAAGTAACTTTCAAAGTGGAGCTGGATAACTAATTGAAAAGAAAAGAATGGAGGGAAATGGTGAGAGGAACTCTAACTGGATTGCTCTTTGAAAGAGCAGCAGAGTTCCCTCAGCTCTGCATTGGAATTTTAGCCTTAACTTTGTGCCTGCAATGGGTTAGGAACCTACAACTCCTGAATCAGAGGATTGAGAGTCGTAGCTGATATCACAGGAAGAAAAGTCAGGTGATGTGAGGGGGCTCTGAAGTTATGTAGTCCTCGGAAGAAATGAGTTAGAGTAGGAAATGCAGAAGTGAATCGCAATTTCCAATATTCTTCACAGCCAATAAACTACTGAGAAATTGGCATTTGCAGTTCAAGAAATTAGAGGTACACCAGCACAGTTAACTCAGAACTGTGAAAGGACCAATGAAAGTTGAGCCCAATTCTGCCAATCTTTAACGCATTTACTTCACATCCAGAATCAAATCCACATAGTCAGTTGCTTTATTTAATTCCTACTTTCCCAGCATCATATAAACAGAATAATTTCCCAAGCCTTTAAGTGCTGACATGGAGAATGTGCTCATCCATCCAATAATCAGAACACAGCCAGGTTCTTGTTTCATTCTCTACCTGAATCCCATTGCACCACTGTGTTCACCTTTGTTACTGACTGAAGTAGAATTTACACCATTCGTCTCTCTTTAGAGGTCGAACACTCCCAGCACATGATAGAGCTCATGTAGATGCATGGGGTGATATATAGAATTTGGTGAAGAAACAGGCCATTCAGCCCAGTTGTTCTATCCTGGTGGATATGCTCCACATGCGCTTTCTCCAACTTTATCAGCTGAACCTGATATTTCTTTCTCTCTTGTGTGCTTATTTAGGTTTTTCTTAAATGTGTCTATTGATTCTGAGTCTTGCTCTTCCTTAGTCTTCATCCAGCTCCTATCCTGATGTTAGGAGGGTGCAACTGGAAGGATGACAGCACTGTTCCAGTTCTTCACTGACTGGGCCAGTAAGTGACATTGGTGGCAGACTATTCGACTGTGAAGGAATTTAGAGCCAATCCTAATCCTGATTAATGAATCCCAGTCATATATTTTCCAGTCAGGAGGTTGTGGACAGCGATCAGGAGCAGGAACTTTGGCCGCATCTTGCCTCCTAATTCAAGCCATGAGGCCAGTTGAAGCACTCCAGAAATGGTCCAATGGCAGGCTTTAAACCTGAAAATGTCACAGAATTATTACGGCCAAAAGGAAGCCATTCGGCCCATCATGTTTGCAGCGCTTCTACGAATAAGCAAGTGGGCTGAATTTTCCGGCACTCCCTGCCAGTGGGATCTTCCAGTCCTGCAGATGTTAACAGCGTCTTGTGTTGTTTGCACCTTCCACCACCAGGGAACCCATTACGAGGTGGTGTGAACAACACAAGACACTGTAGACATCAGCGGGATCTTCTGGTCCCGCTGCCGACCAATGGTAAGCTGTCCCTGGTATTGGAAAACATGCCATGACGGGGGAGCAGAAAATCCAGGCCATTCTCTTCCTTTCTCCCCGTCACCCATTCTTCCTCTTCAGGTGGCAGACCAACTCTCTTTCGAGTGCTTCGATCAAACACACCTCCACACTCTCTGGCAGCGTATTCCAGACCTTAACTCGCTATGTGAAGAAATCTTTTCTGGTACCGTTTCTGCTTCTCTTGCCAATGTCGGCGAAGCCAGTGCTGAAGCGGTTAAACGAGGACGGAGAGCAGCACGCTACTCTTTTGTTCAATAGCAGCAGTTTCTAATTTATTTATTCATCACTTGGACAAACTGATTGATGCTCGTGTCTCTAGAATCAATCATATATTTATTTCTATTAATTAAATTTACAATGCACCATTAAATATCATTGAAATTTAATGAAAGACATTTCAATTCACAGCAAAAGCTAATTGGTAATGTAATGTTGTGTATCCAAAATTATGAACAGAAGATTTACAAATAAATGAAACAACAAAGTACTTAAAATATATATATATATATACTTATGAAAACAGCTGGGTCTGCTTCAAGATCTGAAAATAGACAGATAAAAGGGATCCAACAGCTGTGTAAAGCAAATCAGGGGTGTGAATCATACAATAAATATGCCTCATCAATTCATTGTGCAAATACTTTGATATTGTAGCTGCCCTGTTTAGGTGTACTGAGTTTCCCCTCTCTCTTCATTTCCTGAAGGTGCTGAATCTTGCCAGGCCCAATTGCAAAGGTGCCAGCAGCCCTCTGCCACCTCAACCAAAACAGCCAACGCTTCAGCCAAAACAGTGAGACATAGATGGCCATCTGCCCATGGTAGGCATTACAGCCTACTCTGTCCTCTCCACATTCAAACAAGCCCGGGTGGCATTGCTGCCAAGTGTGGCTAAGCTGGCGTGGGCAATCCTCTTTGGACCTGAGACCTTCCTGGTAAATATGACTCGGTCCCCGCCCCAGGGTACTGAGCTGACCGAGCCGGCAGGGGAGCTGACAACCTGCAACTTTCCATACAATCTTCCATGAGCTGGAGTGGGATATCGGAGCCAAATCCTGTGCCTCAATGTCACTGAGGAATTTTCCCCCAAGCTAGCACTTCAGCTTGTATCTTACAAAGAATTATTCAAGTTTGTGTGCAGATCCTAGATAATTAGATTTCCACACTGATATTCCAGTCATACAGTTTAAATAAACACCAGAGCTGTTCTTGGGAGACAAGACTTCAAAGTGACAACATTCAGATGCATTCACCCTTCTGACTGTTTTTAATAAAGTGAACATGTTTTTTTTAAACAGGCTGTATGTTTGCTTAAAGTCACAATGTTTTTAAATGTTGACTGGAAATTTAACGAAATAATTTTTTAAACATGAAAATGTTAGAAGTTGTCGTACAGCTCATTGTGTTTGTAAAGGATATGCTCACAGCATGTTAACAGATTTGTTCATGGAATCTTACCCGACAGAAGAAGGCCATTCAGCCTATCGTGCCAATGCTTACCCTTTGAAAGGGCTACACAATCAGTCCCACGATTCCCTGCTCTTCCCACATGGCCCCTTTGAGCAAGTGTTTGGTCACCTCTCCTAATGATTTTGGCTCAATCTCGGAGAATGTTCCTGTGAATGTTTGCGACATTTTACTGCTTAAAGAGGCTTTAGAAATACATGTTGTTGCAAAAGAATATTTTAAAAAACAATGACAAATTGAATTAGAGGGCTTCAGTTGAAGAGCTAGCACAAGGAGATAGGCAGAGTGGCATCCTTTTCTGTGCAGCGACTCTGACGATGCGAACAGCAAACACATTTGCAAGAACCCAGCCATTTTGCAGCCTTACTAAGAATAATATACAAACTTGTGTAGACCATGTTGCAGTTTAATGGACGAGTTTCTTACTTTTCAGTGCTGAACTAAAAAAAACGCCCAAAAATAGGACTTATTTTTCAGCTGTTCATTGTCGTGTAAGATTGGAGATCACGGGGGTTGTTGTGTGCCTTGGAAAAGCAGATTCCAGTCATTTCAGCTGGTTGCTGTTGTAAATCAGCCCACAAAACAGTGTGTGATTTCTATGGGGTCCTGACCACTTTGCAGGAATGTGTGCCAGGATCTGCTGTAACTCCTTGAGTGCCACAGCCTGACTTAGGCAATGTGAAGCTCAGAGCCTGGGCCTGCAACCTCTCTGGGACATGAACCATTGTCGCTGCAATTAGAAGCAGAAAGCCAATAATTCGAAGGGTTGAAAGAAAAGGTCTTTAAAGTTGAGAAACGTGATGTTTCCTTGGCTGGTGCTGCCTGCGACTTTGAACATGACCTGTATGATGAGACATGCCTGAAATGACTTCTGCATAGCATGTGTGTCAGAATCACATGGGGTAGATCCAGACGTTCCCAACTTCAGCAATGTTTGTTCACACAATGGATTGGGTGTCACTCTGAATAAGTGCAGGGAGGCTGGATAGGCCGCGTTCTGGGGTTGTTTGAAGAATCGTTCTACTAGTTGTCGGTGAGGTGTTTTTGACTAACTTTTACTGAGGCATTATTGATGGAAGCCTTGTGTTGTGTTGTTAGGTTTCTTTTTTTTTAGGAGTTTGCTTATACATTGCGGGAGAAGTAATTGACCCAATGGTGGGTGTGAGATGTGCTGCGAAGATTCATTTACTCACCTTGACCACCGTCTGAGTTCATTAAATCTCTTCCGGCACTGTTACCCTTCCCTCAGGACCAGTCTCTGTGAATTCACCTCCACTACCACACCCTCTCACTTCCTGTGTAGAGAGTTCTCCCCCTCCACGGGGGAAACATGGCCTCTCTCCTGGACTCCCCCTGGGTGAGAAATGTCTCCAAGGCATCGTCATTGAATATGAGAACCCTCTCCTTTGTCAACTGTACAATTTCCCCTCTGTCTTGAGTCTTGTCAAATCATCTCGCAGCAGCCTTCAGTTCACAAGTGCAGCTCCCCAAAAGGGAACGTTTCATCGCCTCAGAGGTGGAAGCACCAAAATGTTATTTCCCTGTGCTTGGAGTTGAGGGTATGCCAATTTCCATCCCAAAGTGTCAATAGCAGTGTTTCATTCTGAGAGAACTTTCCAGCATTTGATTCTTTCTACATGTTAAATGCCAGTATTAGTTACTTTCCCACATTACACAGTGATGGTAACATTCATATCCATTTGTGTATCAATACACTCATATTATATATTTATATGTATATATAAAAGAGTCAGAACCATAAAATCCCTATAGTGCAGGAGGAGGCCATTCAACCCATTAACAATTAGTCTCTCTCTCTCCTGCTCTTTCCCTAGATTATGTTGCAAATCACTTTCAAATGGGCAGTGGCTGTGTATTTTTTTAATGTGCTGACTGTCCAGTTTGGATTGTGTTCACCAAGGTGAGGCATGAATTGGGGGAAGTGTGCCGCCATCTTTGGCAAACCCAGAGTTTAAGATTTTTCAAATTCTTTTCAGCCTCTTCCTGCTGTTAGACAGTTGAGACTGTCACCACCATCCTGGACTGGATTTGGAGAAAGATCCTTTCGGTAAGTGTCCAAACCACCGCGCCACCCAGCCCTGTAATTCTATATTTCAGGTAAAATGGTACGTGGTGACTGTGAGATTCCATGTTTGGATGATTTGACATCAGCCGTACATTAGAAGAAAAGAGAAAGACCTTGCATTCATATAGCACCTGTCACATCCACAGGATATTCTGAAGTGTTTTACAGCTGACGGAGTATTTTTGACATGTTGTGACTATGCAAGGTAGCACAGTGGTTAGCCCTGCTGCCTCACAGCGCCAGGGACCTGGGTTCGATTCCTGGCTTGGGTCACTGCCTGTGCAGAGTTTGCACATTCTCCCGTGTCTGTGTGGGTTTCTTCTGGGTGCTCCCCACAGTTTCCACTCACAGTTTGAAAGATATGCTGGGTAGGTGCATTGGTCATGCTAAATTCTCCCTCAGTGTACCCAAACAGACGCTGGAGTGTGGCAACTAGGGAATTTTCACATTAACTTCATTGCAGTGTTAATGTAAGCCTACTTGTGACACTAATAAATAAACTTTAAAAGAGTAGCCATTTTCTCTGCACAGTAAGTGTCCAAAAACAAACATGAAATCAAGAATATTTTTCTTCGAGATATTGGTTACGGGATAAATACTGGCTAGGATACCTGTTTCCATTGAAATATTGCCACAGGGGTTTTCTACATCCACCTGAGGAGGGCAGCTGGGGCCTTGGTTTAGTGTTCCATCTGAAAGAGGGAACCTCTGATGGTGCAGCACTCTGTCAGTATTTCACTGGAGTGCCAGTATGGTTACACGTTTGAACCAAAGGCCTCCTTCACCCAGAGGTGAGAGTGCCAAATACTCAAGCCAAGTTTGGATTAGTTCCTGCCTGATCTGTGGTGTTATCATGTATGACACATGGAGCTGTGTGTTGGGGGTTGGGGGAGGGGTGAGGGTTGGGTTATGAAAGCTCTATGTTTATCTTTAGACTTCTTAATCGATTGACAGCAATCTCTGAACCTAATGTGCAGTAGATAGTCACCTCTTTATTTCAGGATGAGTAGAGTAGGGGACAATATGGAGGACTGCCAATGGTGACTGAATAATATGGCCATAAAGTATTCTGCAGTTTATCTGAGTACCTTTGGTTCTTCTTTCATATGTTTTTAAGATAGTGATGGGCAACATGCACCCAGAGTCCAAATGCAGCCCATCAAGGTACTGAGTGGGGCCCATGAGGCATTTTGTTGACTATTGACTACGCACAGGGCCCCCACATTCTGTACAATTTCATCCACGTAGTTCTTTCTCTTACCAGTATGACTGAAGTGATATGCGCGCAAATCAAGGGTACATGAAGTGAGGTATATCATAGAATCATAGAACCCTACAGTGCAGAAAGGGGCCATTTGGCCCATCGAGTCGGCACCGACCACAATCCCACCCAGGCCCTACCCCCATATCCCTACATATTTTACCCACTAATCCCTCTAACCTATGCATCTCAGGACACTAAGGGGCAATTTTAGCACGGCCAATCAACCTAACCTGCACATCTTTGGTATATGCTGATTATACACAACATTGACTGTGAGAGCCGCTCCGTGTCCAATCACATCGTAAATCGTTTTGTTTTTAAACATGTAAGTGACAGGTTTATCAATATGTGAATGATTAAGCATTTTCCATGGCACGTTATGAAATTTTCAACATATATTAAATGTATTTAATATTATTCATGGGATCATGATTAGTGAACAAGCCTGATTTCAATCTTGTGGCCCAATGAGATGAAGGAGGGCCAGTCATGCAGCCCACTCACTAGCCTCAGTTTTCCATCACTGCTTCAGGAGTTTAATGTTGCCACAGGTTTAACGTCAAGTTCTGTAACCAGCCCGAAGACTTGCTGGACAGCAAATGTAACCACTGGATGTTGCCCCCAAACTTGAGTCGGGGTTAAGTGATTAGTATGTGTCTCATAGTATGGTCAAGACACTTGATTTTGTGTCTTTTTGCACTGTTTGAGAGCACATTTCCACTCCATCTGATGAAGGAGCAGCGCTCCGAAAGCTTATGGTATTTGCTACCAAATAAACCTGTTGGACTTTAACCTGGTGTTGTGAGACTTCTTACAAGATTTCTACATCCAGGTGAGGTTTTGAGGTAGGTACCACTGGCGGTACATCGATCATGTCCAGTCCGTATTCTATGCACGCTGGGTTGCTGTGTTTATTTGGGAGGTGTTTTCTGCCCAAGCTTTCTTCCAGGTCTACACGATGGAATTGTGGATGTTGGTTCATGTCCAGAAGGGGCCTTTGGTGATTAGAAGTTATGGAAGGGTAGAACTCTTGACGGGGCAGATTGTCCGTATTTGGTACTTGGAATAAGCTTTCTTGGGTTTAATAGCCTTTTCTAGAAAGTAGCCTTTTAAAACAGAAACATACATTTACTTCAAACCTTTACAGAAAGTGGCTAACAGTCAACAATGGACATTAGACAAGAGTTTTTCTGTGCCACCCTGACTCTGTATCTTGATTTAATTTACATACAGCTGATATTTTTTTCAAGAGTGTACCAATCATTGGGATCACGAAAAGACCCTTGTGTCCAAAAGGTTGAATTAAATCAATCATTACAACCCTCTGTTCTCTTCTCTCTTAAATGCCTCCAACTTCAATGCCTCTGTACTTCCTGTGGCAGTGAGGTCCACATTCTTATTCTCTTAATTAACATATCTGAGGACAGTCAAAGATCCTTTCTGTCAAACATTAATCTTTGATAGCACAGCTCTATCCTAATCTTTACTTCAGGGCACAGTCACTCCATCACCCTCCAAAGCTTATCCACTCAGTGGATGAAGTAGGCTCATTTTCTGTATAATTTTCTCCTAGCCATTTTGATGTCCCCTTATATAAGGACGGGATCTTCTGGCCCTTCCTGCCAGCGGGATCTTTCAGTCTCACCGAATGCTACCCCCACAGTGGGTGCTCCGGTGGTGGGAAGGGCAAGCCACGCAAAAGCTGTAGACGTTGGCTGGACTGGAAGACCCCGTTGGAGGCCAGTGGCAAGCTGCCTCTGCTGTTGGAAAACATGCTTTCGCACAACGGAAAATCCAGCCCAAAGACTTTTAGATTGTAGAAAAACCAACAGAATCTCCCTGAAATGTGGTGTGTGTGCACTTTGCTGAATCTCTGCCCCATCTTGTCACCAAGAGCCAAGGAAGTCACCATCTGTTTGTTCTGTCACTAAGCTTAGTTTATGTCATTATGTCTCACATCACTTTACCATCAACACTCAGTTACTGCAGCGGGAGCTTGGGGTCAAAATACTGATCGGTTGACCAGTTCTACTTTATTTTCTCAATAGCACTGAACTACTTTTGATAGATTTTTCTACTCTAAGTAATAATATTTTCTGACATTAGTCTGTAGATCATGAAGCAGTTCCTCAGGTGAAAGACACACATGCAGACTGTGACTGATGAAGGATGAAACATCACTGGTTCTGACAGAAGAAGCTTCTCTCTCCCCACCTCACAAAAACAAGTTATCGCCCTGTTCTATTTAAGCGCGAGAGTTCACTCGCAGTGTTTGAACTGCCTCCAAGTCTGAAATAGAGATATCCTGAGCAAAATGATGGCGCTACTGTGAGAGTGCAATGAACTTGTGAGAGAGGCGTCCTCCTTTGTTGGCCTGCCAGAATGTGCATGAAGCCAGAGAAAATGCAGCGACCAAAAATAGTATCTTGGTAGTTTCAGGAACTGTCCATTGGGCTTCATAGTTTCCATTACAGCTAGGCTTTGACTGCGTAGAAGGAGCTGGAACTCAGCCATCCAGGGGACATGGACTTTGGCAATTTCGCCCTCCCTCTCTGACCTGTTACTGTGCTAAGGTTCTAACACCATCACCCATACTTCACTCAAGAGGCTGGTCTCTACAGCAAGTGTCAGTAGATTATGTTCCCAGGAGATACATCATAACTGACCCTGATGGTATTCCTCTACTTGCCTCATATCCATCCATGTGTAAATGACCTGGTCTAGAAGCCACAGCATGTTGATCAGGACTGAGAATTCTTGCCAGTTGTTCTATTTTGATCCTGAATGTAAAATCAGCCTGGTCAAGATCAGCTATCTGGGGATATACACCATAGGGAGCACCACAGCTTGGTATGACTCCTGCTCTGACCAAGACCGCAAGAAACTGCAAAGAATTGTGAACATAGCCCAGTCCATCACGCAAACCAGCCTCCCATCCATTGACTCTATCTACACTTCCCACTGCCTCGGGAAAGCAGCCAACATAATCAAGGACACCACGCACCCCGGACATACTCTATTCCACCTTCTTCCGTTGGGCAAAGATACAGAAGTCTGAGGTTACATACCAACTGATTCAAGAACAGCTTCTTCCCTGCTGCCAGACTTTTGAATGGACCTACTTATATTAAGTTGATCTTTCTCTGCACCCTAGCTATGACTGTAACATTACATTCTGCACTCTCTCGTTTCCTTCTCTAAGAACGGTATGCTTTATCTGTATAGCGCGCAAGAAACAAAAGATGTGATAATAATAAATCAAATCAAATTAAACACCTGGGCCTATCTCCCCTTCTGTATAGCCAAGCACTACACCTCAACATATCGTCACACGATCTCTTCCATCCTTCATGGTCAGTAGAAATTCCACAGGTATTAAATGAAAAGCATGGAACAATTCAAACTCCATTGACAAGAAACGCAAATCAAAGCTTTTGAGAATTGAGAAGCCCAGGGGAATAATTAAAGTCTTAAGCAAGGATTGAAAAGAATAGGAGAGAATCTGAGATAGATCATAATCTCCCAAACCATGTGTTGGTCACTGCAATCCATCAAAAGGAAACTTGAGAAGCCCCTCACACCAACAACCTGTCCAGTCATGGGAGCAAATAGCAACTCAACTGTGATCATGAGGAGTTGTGAGGATTTTCATCTCTTGGAGGCTAGATTGTTGTTGCAAGTTAGGGAGGAATTTCCCTAAAGCTTTTCCGTAAATTTGAGCAAAGGCCTTTCCTCCTTACTGTTGGGCCTTTCCCTGGAGATTCCATGGTTACTGGTCAGGAGAATGATTCCTGAGATTTCACCAGTAACTGTCTGGGGCTAGGCCTTCTCTCCATGTACCACTTCCCCAGCCTCCAGACTTGTGTAGTGATGAAATGATGTGAAGCTAGGCTTTTCAGTTTTACAGTTTACCAGAGAAAATAAATAATGAGGCTGCCAGGAGTAGGAGAGAAGAAGTTGGAATAGAAGAATTGGATTTTAACACAATAGAAATGAATGTATGTGGATGGGATTTTCCAGTCCTTTCTGCTGGTGGGATCTTCCAGTCCCACCGATCATGACCGCCACCCCCCCCCCCCCTCCGCCGCCCCCCCCCCCCCCCCCCCATTGCAGGTTCCCTGGCAGCACTGGGTGCGAACAATGGGATCGCGGCGGGATCTGCCATCGCTCAATGGTGGGCCACACTGCAGGAGGTGGGGGATGGCAAACAGTCCCACCACTAGAACGTTCTATTTAAAATCTAATAGCAGTGGCAAAGAACTATTTAGCGAAACAATGGGTGCAACCTTACTATCCATTCACGCCACGCTCCCGCTGCTGTGAAGACGGAGAATTTGGCGACAAGCTAGATCTCCATTCGCTGCAGCGGGATGGGAAAATCCTGCTGGTGTGAACAGTTGGAAAATTCCAGCCAATGTATTTTGTACATGTGAGAAATGCAAAGTTCTTGCATGCTGTAAATCTGATGCAGATCCTATTTAAATGGAATCACACAGAACTGAAAGCACAGAGACTGGCCATTTGGCCCAACTGGTCAATGCTGGTTTAATACCCCTCTCACTGCTCTTCATGTAATCCCATCAGCATAACCTTCAACTGTTTACTCCCTCATGCGTTTATCCAGCTTCCACTAAACCAAATTAAATATTTCCCCGATGAAGCAGTTTTGTTTGTTACATTTGTTATGTTGGTAACAAAGCAGAAAAGACAGCAGGGCTTCAGAACATGTGGTTTATATTCATCAGCCATTTTAGCACACGGCATGCAGCTGTCAACCATACAGCTGTTCAGCAAGTCAGACCATACAGTAATGGAACTGCAGGTAACTTTATTCCCAATGTAAATATTGATACACAGTGCACTAGAGAAGGGCTACATAATAGTGAACAAAACATATTGCTGTAAAGAGAGGCATTTGTCAAACTTTTCACTATGTACTCAGCAGGACAAACACAAGAATGCCAAATTTCAAATGATCCCAACAATCTATGCTGAAGGCAAAAAGGGTGGCAATTGGTTGGCAAGTCATTTCTGGCTGGCTAAGGTTTTGCAATGGAGAAACCAATAGGCAATTATAGGCTCCCCAAGCTCCTGGATAATTCAAAAAAATTGCTAGGCTTGAACATGTTCTTTTTGCTTGCAGAGCATGGAGCCCTATGTGTATGACTCTATTTTGTTTCTAATAAGTGTAATGACTTATGTTATAAACTTGACTGATTAAATTGGTTGTTAGTGTAGCTATTAGCACATTTAGGATTGTTGAACATGTGCTGCCCAACCGCAGAATTACAGCTAACATCTCGCATCTACAAAGATCTAAAGCCAATCACTGGTACTGACAGCCCATAGCTGAGAAAGGAAATGGGAGCACTGTGGGAAGTTGGGGCTTATATTCATTGTTGAGGAAGAGTATCAGGTGATTTACTGTGAGTTCATAGATAGGTAATTATGCAGTCCATGAAATGTGTTTCAATCCCCCCCCATCCCCCCCTCTGAGGCCTAGGGGTGGTTTTGACACTGCTTCATGGAGATTGCTGGTATGGAAACTGTTGCCAATTATCAGATCAACAAACAGCTCCAACCAACATCAGCACTGGGTAGAGAAACTCTCACTTCTTCTGGAGAGAGGGCACTCTAGGCAGGGAATGCAATGGAATGGAACCAGGTCTAGAAGCATATGTCCCTGGCTCCAGGCCTCAGGCCTCAGCAGCAAGAGCACCCAGCCCCAACAGCCTGCACAGTTGTTCGGGTGAGACAGAAGTCCTTTTCCCTAAGAGATAATAAAATCAAACTGCATACAGAGTGCTAGCAGTCAGCAGACTGCATACAGAATGCTTTCAACCAGCAGTCTACCTTCGAGAGGAACTGACACTCCCAGTTATATACAAAGTAAAGTCTCCCTGATTAGCCCCTTAATCAGGGAACTCGTATTCCAATTGGCCAACTTCAATGGCCTGATTAAAGTCATTACATCAGGCCTACTGCCGCAGGCAGCCTGGAGTCGACAAGCCCAAGGTGGAGATGTTGTGGTGACCAGGATAACGAATCACCTCCATTCACTGAGACATTGACCAGTTCTGCAAATTATTTTAAAGCCCACTTCACCCCCCTCAACTCACTTAAACTACTCACCTCCTCACTACCTGTAATGCCTTACCTCTTCACCCCTTCTTTATAACGCTCACGATCTCCACTCCCTACATCTCTCCCTTCCTAACTGCTTTTCTTCCCTTACCCCTTCACCTCCTTATCCCCACACTGCTCTTCAAACCCCTTCACCTCCTCACGTTCTCTCATCGCCTCTGGACCTCTGACCCTCTCTTTACCCCCTTACCACCCTGATCCCTATTATCCCCATTCACCTCTTCACACTCTTTATGCCTGCTCACCCTCCCTCATCCTCTCTTCAGCCCCTCATTCCCTTACTCCCTCCCTCCTTAGCCCCCACTTACTCCCCTCACCCTGAGTCACTTCTTCACCCACTTTCTTCCCCCCTCACTGCCCTTCACCCCAGCAGCATGTGGGGTTCCTGTCCCACCCCCACCTCTTCCTGTTCACCTCACCCCTCCCTCTTCCCCACTGCTGGTCTTCCTGATCTGTGCCCCGGCCGCCATTGTTTTCTCCTGCCTGATTCCGTAAGATCCTGAATCGGGACTGCAAAATCCCCTGGAAATATGGAAAGAGCTCTATCTCCGTCCAATAACATCCCTTGCTTTGACAAACACTGAGCAATAACCCCATCAACTCTTACCCCACTCCACAAAAACATGGAAAACCCAACACAGTCAGGGAAGCTATGCTGGATAAATCTCCAAGCTGGATATTCTGACTTCAACCTCAATGTAAAAATGCTAAAAATGTTTCTTATCTATTTCTGTTCAAGCCTTTTCTTTTCTGTTGCATGGGTTGGCAGAGATAGACTTCTGAGTTAAATGTAATGTTAGACCCATCACAACCTCATTCCCCTAATTCCAAATATTAATCTGCTAATCATTTAGCTATCTTGCAAAGTGCAGCCAGTATAAATATCCCAATCTGTTAAGCTTTAAAACTGTCACTGTTAATCTAAATATAAAACAGTGTCTTGTTACTGGTTGGTAAACACAGTAAGAAGTCTCACAACACCAGGTTAAAGTCCAACAGGTTTATTTGGTAGCAAAATCCACTAATTTTCGGAGCTCTGCTCCTTCGTCAGGTAAGTGGGAGTTCTGTTCACAAACAGGGCATATAAAGACACAAACTCAATTTACAAAATAATGGTTGGAATGCGAATCTTTATAGGTAATCAAGTCTTAAAGGTACAGACAATGTGAGTGGAGAGAGCGTTAAAAACAGGATTGTTGATATTGGCAGCGATTTCATACCTCTCAATTCACACCGTGATCCTTTACATTTTACATACAGACTTAAGAAGAGCAGGCGTAGGCCACTCAGCTCCTCAAGCCTGCTCCATCATCCAATAAGATAATTGCTGATCTGATTGTAATCTCCAGCCTATCCTGATAACCTTTCACCCCCTTGCTAGTCGACTCACAAAGCTTTGAGAGAAAACATTCTCCTCATCTCTGTCTTAAATGGATGATCCCTACTTCTAGATTCTCCCATAAGAGGAAACATCCTCTCCACATCCATCCTGTCAATACCCCTCAGGATCTTAAAAGGTTTCAATCAAGTCTCCACTTACTCTTCTAAACTCCAATGGATACAATCCTAACCGCTCCAACCTTTCCTCATAAGACAACCTGCCCATTCCTGGTTTTAGCATAGTAAACTTTCCCTGAACTTCTTGTAACACAGTTATATCTTTCCTTCATTAAGGAGACCAATACTGTGCACAATACTCCAGATGTGGTCTGACCAGTGCACTGCACAACTGAATCATAACCTCCCTACTTTTGCAATCAATTCCCCGAGCAATAAATGAAAACATTTTATTTGCTTTTCTAATTATTTGCTGTGCCAGTATACTAGCCTTTTGTGTAGCTTTCCTCGGATTCCCCCTGTTCCTCCACCTTTGTGTTTCATCCTCAGCTTCCAGCAAAGTATGGAGCTGAGTGAGTTCAGTGACACAGAGCAGATGGTCTGTTACTGCACAGGACTGGGGAACGATGTTCTATCTCCCCACGCCTGTGATCCCTTACCGAGTGACAAAGGGCCCAATCTCAGTCTTGTGTCCTTGTCTTGTCTGTTGATTTGTCAGGATCTTAATTACTGGTGACTCTCTTCCTCTGCGATTATTCATGAAGTTACAAACTCACTGGGTCACTGTGTTCTGTAGGAGGGGAGGGGAAAATGTGCAGGGCACTGGCTCTCATCAAAGCGGTCAGAACACACTAATAAGAACCCACGGGCCTGGAAGTGACACCTTCTGATTCAGTGGCAGCATTCTTGCCTCTGAACCAGAAGGTTGTGGGTTCAAATCTCACTCCAGGGGCTTTGCAGCTGATATTTCGAGGGAGAGCTGTACTGTCAAAGGTCTGATTGAGGTTTTGAACTTTCATAGTTTTAACAGCAATGTTCAGGGGTTTTGATATAGAGGGAGAAACTGTTCCTGCTGAGAGGAGCAATGATAACCAGAGGATAGATTTAAAAATGGTCACTTAGGAGTACAGAACTTGAATATTAATGAAAAGAGAGACAGGTTGCCAAAGTTTTTCATCTTGCACTCATCAGGACAAACACAAGAATGCCAAATTTCAAACAATTACAATAATTTATACTGCAGGACAAAAAAGTGCGGATTGGTTGGCAAGTTGATTCTGATTGGCAGAAGCGTTGCCATGGAGAAAGTAATGGGAAACTATAGACTCCCCAAGCTCCAAGGTAATTCAAAAACAGGGCAAGACTTGAACATATTCCTTTTGTTTGCAGAGAATGGGTCCCTGCATAGGAACACATGTCACATCTAACAAGTGTAATTGAGCTGGACTGCTGATCTTAAATTGGTTAAATTGGTAGCTATTAACACTGTGAGTTATTGGGACCTGGAATACATTGTGTAAAAAGGTGGTGGAAACAGATTCAGTAGCAGCCTTCATAGGGAAATGAGATGTATATTTGAAAAGGAAGGAGGAGATTGTCGGAAAACCTGGCTGGTGCCAGGCGGAGTGAGGATCCTCTGGCAAAGAGGATTTCATGTTGCCTTCAAACACACGTGAGGAAAGCACTCATGGTCACATTTGATCAGTACAAAATAATTCTTATCAATAAGGCAGTATGAATGGGGTTGACATCACTCAGGTCAACACCTCACTCAATACGCGAACATCCATGGGCTGTATGTGGACCAGGACAATCATCACATTAACCATAATTCTAACAATGAACACTGTTGCCTGGATTGGAGAGTTTGGAAGCCCACGGTCACCTATGCCACTTGGCATGGCACTGAGATGACAAAAAGCTAAATTCTGGGTTTTTTGTGGGATCTTGCTGTGCACAAATTAATTGCCGCGTTGCCTGCATTACACCTCAAAAAAACTTCTTTGGTTTTGAAGCTCTTTGGAGCCTCAGAAAAGGTAAAAGGATTAAAAATACAGTAATTAAACGCATTGGTTCTTTCTAATGAATACGATTATGAATACATTTTGCCTTGCTGTTGAAGAGTGCATCATTTTGACTTTCCTAAATAAATTAATATTCTAATATTGTAGAGGAGAAGCTTTTGTGTTAGGAGCTGCAAAAAAATTAGCCAGATTAAAATTCTGCAACTTCAAAACAGAGGCCATCAGGAATGACATGCCGCTGTTTTATTTAATGTATCTATCATGGGCAGATGGACAGTGCTTTTGTTTTGTTACATAAATCCTGGCTGAAAGGAGCAGAGTAAAATCTCTTTACCTTCTCGGCCTGTGAATTTGATGCTACTGAAAATCAGAATGATTTATAATAGGTGTAGAAACAATTACTTACACCAACAGATATGCTTTCCTGTGGACCTCCCCCGGCCTTGGTTCCTCAAGAATATTAGTTTTAGTTAAATCTATTTTTAAGTTCCAAAATGCGATTATTTACCCAATTCCCTGAGTCACAGAAACATTGAAAAAAGAAGACAGACTGGGCCATTTGGCCTTTCGAGCAGCACAGTGGCACATTGGTTAGCACTGCTGCCTCACAGCACCAGGTTCGATTCCCGGCTTGGGTCACTGGCTGTGCGGAGTTTGCACGTTCTCCCCATGTCTGCATGGGCTTCCTCCGGGTGCTCCGGTTTCTTCCCACAGTCTGAAAGATGAGTTGATTAGAATTTGCCATGCTAAAATTATCCCTCAGTGTAGCCGAAAAGGCGCCGGCGAGTGGCGACTAGGGGATTTTCACAGTAACTTCATTGCAGTGTTAATGTAAGCCTCCTTGTGACACTAATAAAATAAAAAACACAGGAATTAAATATAAACCAGAAGAAGAATCTTGAAAAGCAGGAAAAAGAGCAGAGAAGTGGGATTAACGAAGATAGGGAAATGGGCACTGGTGCAGGTATGATGAAAAGGCGACCTCCTCTCTCTAACATTCATAAATATATATGTGTATGTCCATGAGAACATAAATGTAAGTGCATGTATCTATGTATCTGTGTGTGCATATCTGTATATATGTGTGTAGATGTGTGGACATGGGATGTCTACATTTGTATGTGTTTACTTTTACATATGAGAGTACCTATATATGCATGCCTATATGGTTATATGTGTGAGCAGGCACACATATGTGAATGTGTGCATGTACATCTGTATGGGCAAGTGTGTGTGTGTGTGTGCTGGTGTGTCTGTGTTTGTAATTACTTGTGACTGATAACTTCTGGGATGCTGGTGCAGAGATGATCTTGCGCTCTTCAGATGGCCCAGTGGGCAAAGGACATGGTATAGTATACAAAACCACAAAGACCCTGGAAAGCCTCTGGTTTGGCTCCCAGCCTGTACTGTGGGACACAGTGAGGGAAGCAGTGGCACTGAGAGCTCTCTGATTGACCAGATTAGGTTGATTGGCCTTGCTAAAAATTGCTCCTTAGTGTTAGGGGGACTAGCTAGGGTAAATGCATGGGGTTATGGGGATAGAGCTTGGGTGAGATTGTGGTTGGTGCAGACTCGATGGTCCAAATGGCCTCCTTCTGCACTGAAGGGATTCTATGATTGAGCTCTGAAGAAGAAAACAAAATCAGGCTGGGGCTCACGGGTAGGGACAGGATCACTCTTGGTTGTGATTCCTTCTATGGTGAAGAGTCAAAGGAATGTCCAGTTGACTGAAATAGGGGAGGGCTGATCCTACCAGATCTTTCCGCTATTTGCCTCTGCCCTATCCCAGCACACTGGAGCCAACTGTAACCCTTATTCATGCAGAAACGGGCATTAGCTAATTCAGTGCAGAACCACATCAAACCCTGGGGCCCTCTGGATAAATCAGCCTGAAAATAATTTTCATAAAGTACATTTGTGACATTTTGGGCTTTCACTCACTTGAATGCGAATCCAGAGACTAGTGAGGAATATTCTAGAAAGTTTACAGAGATTGGAACTAAAATTAACCCAACAGATTGGATAAATTAACCTCCAAAGGTTACATTAATAATAACCAAATATTTCCCTTTGCTCAGAATTCCACAGAATAATTCTGAAGGAAATTCCAAATATCAACAATGTTGAGAATTCTGAAGAAAAGATTCTTATTACCGGCACTGTTTATTGCTCTTCACACTGCTAATTATGTAAGTCCCCCTGTCTCTCAGTTAACATTTGACCTAACTGGCACCTCCTGTCAACATACACCATTTTGTATCCCCCAGGATTGATTAGGAGGAAGTGCAAATACGGGATACGTATTCCTGGGGATTTATGGAGCTGGAAACTGTGTCTCACATTCCTGTAACATTACACATAAATCTCATCTGGTAAATATTAAACAGTGTTTCTGAAATATAGCTTCTTTTCTTTTCCGTTTATTACCCTGACAACTGATTCTTTTAGTTGCTGCATTTCAGCGTGGGCCCCATAATTCGCACCCCCCCTTCCCCCCCCTATCAAACCCTGACTACTAAACCATCCTCAAATGCCTGATGCTTATTTATTGAGGGAGATGTGAAATGTACCTGGCCTAACATCTCAAGGGATAATTTGGCATGCAATAGAGTGATTCAAGAAAATACCACAAGTCAGGATGTTTTAGTGAGAGGCAAAAGGGGCTAAATGATTCTCAACAGAATGTACTTCTCCGACAGTGCCAACATGTATCCCTCTGCACCCTGTTTTCCTTCCTGTCTGGTCCACGCCAGTCAATCGTCACAGTACATTGTGCCCTGCTCTTGGCTTTCTATTGATGCCAGTCTGCAGTCAATAATGTCACATGCATGGAATCATCCCTCCTGCTCAGTTAGTGCCTGCGATGTGCTGTATATTTCTACAATTCCTTTCAGGATGTGGCGGGATCAGTTCCTGTGTTCAGGCAGTCATCTGCACCTAAACTGGTGATTCTTCTCTTCAATGTACCAATCGTACAAGGATTGCTAAAACTATAATGTGCGTTCTTGACTTGAAGGTAAGACTATTCACACATTATGTTAACAAGGAGGCTAATCATCTACTACCATCCGACCAGCTACTGCTTGTAGACTTACTGCAAGTCATGGGATTAATACATTACATCCAGTTGAGGTGGTCATGATTAACAGCAGTGTAAAGTATGCTTCCTTAAAGGTACACATACCTCAGACCACACCAATTCTTAGAAGTTTGGAATAACCACACCATTTTACACAGCTGACGTTGAATGTTTTTCTCAGATCTCAACATGAAGTGCAGAATGATATATTGTTGCTTTGGTACACTGACTAAAGTAGTGCGGTATTGAGTGCAATGCACTCAGAATTTATATTGTACATCTATATATGACAATATAGTTCCTAAATCACATTGAAATACGATAACAATATGACATGGTGAAGACAGTTTAAAAACCAGTTGCATTGAGAGGATGCAAAGTACCACGTGTACAAGGTTCAAGTACACAACTTTCCGCCTCTGAGTAACAGGTTGGATTTTCACAGGCATTCTCTGAAGATCTGCGAAGTGGTGGCCATGGTACTAATGCTGTGACCTGGGGGTTTGGATGGATCTCATGGATGGACGGAAATTCAACCTTGGTGCTAACTTAAACAATGTGGAACACAAGAGCAACAACCTGCAGGAGGCAACGTGACCATCACCAACTTGGGCCACAGTCAGTGTGGGAATTTAAGTAGTGTTCCTTTTAACATTCCACTATTTCACGGCACTACTACAAACTGTAGCCAGCACACTGTTTAGTAGCACGTATATTTATCCAGAGTATGAGAGGGCATCCTAAATTACTCAGGGCCTGCTTGCCATCATTGCACACTGTCAGCCTGTGTTAATCATGGAGCACTATCTTTCAATGCTGTTTATTTGTTGCTGACATGTGGCAGATGAAGCCTGCTCTATTGTCTTTCTTAACGCAAAGTGAGACTATGTGTTTGTGGAAGCTGTCCTGGCTCATTCCTTGACCAGCACAGCATCCAACACCATTCTCACATCCCAGCTTCAACAAACGTCAAGCTCAGTGAACCCAAACCCCAGCCTAAACCAACACAATCTCCCACTTCAAATGAGCACCTCCCTCACTCCCTTTCCATGCACCCCACATTACACAATGAGAATTTTTTACATCACGACATCCTCTCTGAAGGGAACTTCCAACTTTGCGTCAATTAGTGGCGGTCTTAGAACAGCTTCTGTTGTGTAGTCATAAAGAATGAAAAGAAGTACAGCACAGGAACAGGCCCTTCAGCCCTTCAAGCCTGTGCCGATCATGATGCTCTAGCTAAACTAAAGAAAAAACCTTCTGCCCTTACTTGGTCCATATCCCTCTATTCCCTTCCTATTCATGTACTCATCCAGATGCCACTTAAATGTTGCTAGTGTGCCTGTTTCTACCACCTCCTTTGGCAGCGCATTCCAGGCACCCAACACGCTCTGTGTGAAAAGCTTCCCCCGCATTTCTCCCTTAAACTTTCTTTCTCTCACCTTGAACTTGTGCCCCTTTGTAATTGACACTTCCACCCTTGGAAAAAGCCTCTGACTATCCATCCTGTCTGTGCCTCTCATAATTTTGCAGACCTCTATCAGGTCTCCACTCAGCCCCCATCTTTCCAGTGAAAACAATCCTAGTTTATTCAACCTCTCCTTGTAGCTGACACTCTTGAGACCAGGCAACATCCTGGTGAACCTTCTTTGCACTCTCCCCAAAGATTTCACAATTCTCCTAGTCGTGTGGTGATGATCCGGCACGTCTTGCAGAGGTTGCTGTGGCAGGGTTGTGTGGTGTCGTGGTCACTATTCTCCTGAAGGCTGGTTAGTTTGCTGCGGACAATGGTCTGTTTGAGGTTGTGCGGTTGTTTGAAGGCAAGAAGTGGGGGTGTGGGGATGGCCTTGGCGAGATGTTCGTCTTCATCAATGACATGTTGAAGGCTCCGGAGAAGATGTTGTAGCTTCTCCGCTCCGGGGAAGTACTGGACGACGAAGGGTACTCCGTCCACCGTGTCCCGTGTTTGTCTTCTGAGGAAGTTGGTGCGGTTTTTCGCTGTGGCGCGTCGGAACTGTCGATGATGAGTCGAGCGCCATATCCTGTTCTTATGAGGGCATCTTTCAGTGTCTGTAGGTGTCTGTTGAGATCCTCCTCATCTGAGCAGATCCTGTGTATACGGAGGGCCTGTCCGTAGGGGATGGCTTCTTTAACGTGTTTGGGGTGAAAGCTGGAGAAGTGGAGCATCGTGAGGTTATCCTTGGGCTTGCGGTACAGTGAAGTGCTGAGGTGACCGTCCTTAATGGAGATGCGTGTGTTCAAGAATGCAACTGATTCTGGAGAGTCTGATGGTGGGATGGAACTTTTTGATGTCATCATATAGTTGTTTCAGTGATTGTTCACCATGAGTCCAAAGGAAGAAAATGTCATCGATGTATCTAGTGTATAGCATCTGTTGAAGGTCCTGTGAGGTGAAGAGGTCTTGTTCGAACCTGTGCATGAAGATGTTACCACGATACCACACAACCCTGCCACAGCAACCTCTGCAAGGCGTGCTGGATCATCGACACGGATGCCATCATCTCACGTGAGAACACCATCCACCAGGTACACGGTACATACTCTTGAAGCTCGGCCAATGCTGTCTACCTGATACGCTGCAGGAAAGGATGTCCTGAGGCATGGTACATTGGGGAGACCATGCAGACGCTACGACAACGGATGAATGAACACCACTCAACAATCACCAGGCAAGAGTGTTCTCTTCCTGTTGGGGAACACTTCAGCGGTCACAGGCATTCAGCCTCTGATCAGCCTCCAGGTTGATACCGGAGATGAGGGGTGTAGCTTATGAGGAGAGATTAAACAGATTGGGTCTGTACTCGTTGGAGTTTAGAAGGATGAGGGGTGATATTATAGAGACATATAAGATAATGAAGGGGCTGGATAGGGTAGAGGTGGAGAGATTCTTTCCACTTAGAAGGGAAACCAGAACTAGAGGGCACAGCCTCAAAATAAGGGGGGGCGGTTCAGAACAGAGTTGAGGGGGAACTTCTTCTCTCAGAGGGTAGTGAATCTCTGGAATTCTCTGCCCATTGAAGTGGTGGAGGCTTCCTCGTTGAATATGTTTAAATCACGGGTAGATAGTTTTCTGATCGATAAGGGAATTAGGGGATATGGGGAGCAGGCGGGTAAGTGGAACTGATTCGCTTCAGATCAGCCATGATCTTGGTGAATGGCGGGGCAGGCTCGAAGGGCCAGATGGCCTACTCCTGCTCCTATTTCTTAGGTTCTTATGATCTTCGGGTAAGCGTTCTCCAAGGCGGCCTTCATGACACACGACAACGCAGGGTCGCTGAGCAGAGACTGATAGCCAAGTTCCGCACACATGAGGACGGCCTCAACCGGGATCTTGGGTTCATGTCACACTATCTGTAATCCCCACGACTTACCTGGGCTTGCAAAATCTCATTAACTGTCCTGTCTGGAGACAATACACATCTCTTTAATCTGTGCTTAACGCTCTTTCCACTCACATTGTCTGTACCTTTAAGACTTGATTACCTGTAAAGACTTGCATTCCAACTATTATTCTGTAAATTGAGTTTGTGTCTTTATATGCCCTGTTTGTGAACAGAACTCCCACTCACCTGACGAAGGGGCAGCGCTCCGAAAGCTAGTGGCTTTTGCTACCAAATAAACCTGTTGGACTTTAACCTGGTGTTGTAAGACTTCTTACTGTGTTTACCCCAGTCCAACGCCGGCATCTCCACATCATGACTATTAGCAACTCCAGCAATCTGTGTGTCATCCACAAAATTATGAATTAGACAACCCACATTTTCCTCTAGGCCATTTATATATATATATACTACAAACAACAGAGGCTCCATCACTGATCCCTGTGGAACACCACGGGCTACAGATCTCCATTTTGAAAAACACCCTTCCACTGATACTCTGTCTTCTATAACCAAGTAAGAAGTTTAACAACACCAGGTTAAAGTCCAACAGGTTTATTTGGTAGCAAAAGCCACACAAGCTTTCGAAGCTCTAAGCCCCTTCTTCAGGTGAGTGGGAATTCTGTTCACAAACAGAGCTTATAAAGACACAGACTCAATTTACATGAATAATGGTTGGAATGCGAATACTTACAACTAATCAAGTCTTTAAGAAACAAAACAATGGGAGTGGAGAGAGCATCAAGACAGGCTAAAGAGATGTGTATTGTCTCCAGACAAGACAGCCAGTGAAACTCTGCAGGTCCACGCAACTGTGGGAGTTACAAATAGTGTGACATGAACCCAATATCCTGGTTGAGGCCGTCCTCGTGTGTGCGGAACTTGGCTATCAGTTTCTGCTCAGCGACTCTGCGCTGTCGTGTGTCGCGAAGGCCACCTTGGAGAACGCTTACCCGAATATCAGAGGCCGAATGCCCGTGACCGCTTCTATAACCAAGCCAGTTCTGTATCCATCTAGCCAGCCCACTCCGAATCCCATGTGATTTTAGTTTTTGTACCAGTCTGCCATATGGGAGCTTGTCAAATGCCTTACTAAAGTCCATATAAACTGCGTCCACAGCCCTTCCCTCTTCAATTATCTTTGCCACCTCTTCAAAAACCCAATCAGGTTGGTGAGACATGACTTTCCATGTACAAAACCATGCTGCCTGTTACTAACTAGTTCATTTTCTTCCAAATGTGCATACATCCTGTCCCTCAATATCTTCTCCAAAAGCTTCCCATCACTGACGTCAGGCTCACCAGCCTATAATTTCCTGCATTATCTCTGCTTCCCTCCTCAAACAAAGGAACAACACTGGCTATTCTCCAGTCCCCTGGAACCTCATCTGTGGTCAAAGAGATCGTGAAGATATCTGTTAAGGCCTCAGCTATTTTTCTCGTTGCCTCCCGCAGTAACCTGGATAGATCCCATCCGACCGGGGACTTGTCTACCTTAATGCAATTTAGGATACCCAACCCTTCCTCCTTCGTTATATTGACATTCTCTAGCATGTTCAAACACCTATCCCTGACCTCATGTCCTTTTCCTTGGTGAATACCAATACAAAGTACTCATTAAGGATCTCACCCACTCACTGTGGCTCCACGCATAACTTCCCTCCATTGTCCTTTGCTGGGCCTATTCTTTCTCTTGCTACCCTCTTGCTTGTAATATATGCACAAAAGCCTTGGGATTCTCCTTGACCCTGTTTGCTGAAGAGAAGGAACCATGTGATGGTTATGTCACAGAAGGAGGCCATTTGGCCCACCGTGCCCATGCTGGCTCTGCAACAGCATCTCGGTTAGCACCATCCTGCTCTTACTTACCTTTTCACAACAGCCCTGCAAATCTTTCTCGAGATAATTATCCAATTCCCTTTTGAAAACCATGATTGAATCTGCCTCCATCACAGTTTCAGATAGTGAATTCCAGGTGCTAGCCATTCACTGCATAGAACAACTCCTGTTGCCTTCAGTTCCTTTGCCAATCATCTTAAATCAGTGACCTCTGCTTTGCTACCCTTCTGCTATCGGGGCCAATTTCTCCCCATCTGCTCTGTCCAGACCCCTCATCATTCTGAGCACCTCAAAACTATATTGTCGTTCCTTCACTGTCATTGGGTCAAAATTTTGGAACTCCCTCCCCAACAGCACTGTGGATGTACCTACGCCTCAGGGACTGCAATGGTTCAAGAAGGTGGCTCACCAACATTTACCATGGTCAATTATGTGTGGGCAATAAATACTAGCCCTAGCCAGTGATGCCACTGTCAAATCTTCTCTTGACCAAGGAGACAGATTGGAACAATCTCTTCATATAGCTGAAGTTCCTCATCCCTGGAATCATTCTTGTGGATCATTTCTACACCCATTCTAAAGCCTTCACATATCTCCTCAAACGTGGTGTCCAGAATTGAACACACTATTCCAGTTGAGGGTCTTATAGTGCAGTGGGTAGCATCTCTGCCTCAAGGTCAGAAGCTTTGGGTTCAAGTCCCACCCCAGGACTTGATGGCCAAGGAAGATCTGTTCATAATGTAGTTAAACAGGCTGAGTGTCAACTTGTAAGTTCTTTCAATACATGCCAATGGGAGGCTGTAAGAGTGGGAGAGATTCTGATCAGCCAGGACCTCCAGACGGCAATGCTAAGCAACTGCACTCCCTTGCCAAGCAAATCCCACGATGACAGCTGGTGGAATTTAAATTCAATTAATATAATCTGGAATATAAATGAGTCTCAGTAATGGTGACCATGAAACTACCAACAATGGTTGCAAGAACCCTTCTGGTTCACTAATATCCTTTAGGGAAGGTAGGAAATCTGTTGTCCTCACCCTGTCAGGCGTACATGTGACTCCAGATCCATGGTATAACCATGGACCAACACATGGAAGCCCGTGGTCGCCAATGCCCTCTTAGGGCATAGTACCTAAAGAGCGAGACTCCAGTTGAGACCAAACAGTTTTTCCCTACAGGATCCTCATGAACAGTGGTTGAAAGGGATCAAACCAAGTAGAGCTGAAAGGATTCCCAATCGCAAAGTAGATCCTTATTCAAATATCTTCTATACTCTTCTCATTGAGTTTATTTTAATAGAATTGTTCTCCTGTCAGCATCACCGACGTATACTGGTGGGTGTTGCCTGTGATGGTGTTGGTGTTGTGTGTGATACTGGTAGTTGGTGGTGGCTGTCGTGGTGGTGGTTCTTTTCAGTTCTCCAGAATCGCTCTTTTTTTGGGCCACATAAGGATCCAATGAAGCAGCGTTGAATTGGAGTCGGAGGAAAGAGGTCACCCACGTTCTGCTGAGCCACTTTGCTTGCCAAAGCCTAAAAGTAACTCAACCTCAACTAGTTTGGCAAGTGGAATGTTCCGGATTTTACTCCATTGGCAAAGTGTCAAAGGCACTTTCTTCGAACTTGAATCTGAATTGCTGCTAAAAATACTGGCAGCCTTAAAAAAAACACAGCAGTCCGTTCTAGCCTTAACTTAAAGGGCCATTGACTTTGCAAACAAATGTTGGGCCAAAACCAATTTATTTGGTATGAGGAGGGACGGAAAATGTTGCAATGATACAGTTTGATTTATGTTGTTGTGTCATATATTCGTAAACAACTGGGAAAATGTTTGGCAAGCATTTAACTCATGAAAGTCCCTTTAGCCAATCACTGCTGAATGGAAAATGCCAGGCATATTAAATAAAAATGATGAAGCACCGGCCACAATTATCCTCCATTTTCTACCATGAAATGAAACTTCCCTCAACAGTCGGATGAGGTGAGAGCCTCCCTCTATCAGAAACTTCGGGTGGGATTTTCCGCATCTCGCTGCAGTGTGTTTGGCGGTGGCAGAGGTGGCCTGCCATTGGCTGATGGAGGAGTTTTCTGTTGCTTGCACCCTCCGCCACTGGGAATGGCTGGGATCTTCCTAGGAATGGCCAGAAAATCCTGCCCTTCCTGTTTGCTACAGACAACCCTTTTTAAAAATGTATTACTTGATGGGATATGGCCGTTGAAGGCAAGGCCAACATTTGTTGCCCACCCTAATTGCCCCATGAACTGTGTGGCTTGCAATGCCATTTTAGAGGGCAGTTAAAGGTCAACCACATTGCTGTGGGTCTGGAGTCACATGTCAGCCAGACAGGCAAGGACGGCAGATTTCTTCCCTAAAGGACATCAGTGAACCAGGTGGGCTTTCACAACAGTCAACAATAATTTCATGAGCACCATTTCTGAGACTTTTATATTCCAGATTTTATGGTGGGATTTGAACCTGTGTTCCCAGAATATTATCCTAGGCTTTTGGGTTACTCATCCAATGACATTTCCATTACACCATGATCTCCCCCCAACTCTTGGGATATTCTTTTGGAGAGTCAATGCAGACTCGATGGACTGAGTGGCTTCTGGCTTCCTTCTGCACTATAGGGATTCTATGATTCCCCTGACATACAAACTGGACATTGTGAACTCATTCATGTCTCAACTCATTTCTCCCACCTTTTAAGGAATCATAAAATCATAGAATCTGTAGAGTGCAGAAGGAGGCCATTTGGCCCATCGACCCTGCACCAACAACAATCCCACCCAAGTCCTATCACCATAACTTCATGTGTTTACACTGCTAATCCCCCTGACACTAAGGGGAAATTTAGCATGGCCAATCTATCTAACCTGCATATCTTGGACTGAAGGAGGAAACTGGAGCACCCATAGTAAGGCCACGCAGACACGGAGAGAACCTGCAAACTTTACACAGAGCCGGAATTGAACCCTGGTGCTATGAGGTAGCAATGTTAACCACTGTGCCACTGTGCCAATGAATATTCTGCTGACAGAAAGCTTAACAGAAAGCCAAGGAGTCATTTTGGTTGGGGACTGAAAACAGGTCCAGACTATGAGTAAAATCAAGTTGTGCAGCGAATCAGGGTGCTGATTACAGTGACCTGCCCTTATCCCCTACCCCCTCTCCCCTCCACCTCTATGTCTTGGAAGTGTATGAAGTAAGAACAGAAAAGGGTTGAGATATCTGCAATCTATATCTGAAGAGATAGGTTAACATTTCAAGTGTAAACTCTGTTATCTGAGCTAAGGCCTGGATGGGACAGCAGAACTGAGTGAAAGAGACGAGTAAAAACTAGCTTGACAAGAGATTAGAACTTCCTCATGACTCTCACTGAGGCCTCATTAATATTCCCATTTTCAATTTAAAAAAAATGACCTATCTTTAATTGACCTGTTGTGTACTTCCAGCCTATTGGGATAATTGTTGCACTGTCTATAAAGATCCTGAATGCAGGCAATGCTGATGCAGTGGAGAGATGTCAGTGTTAATGTCTAGTAATCCAGAGGCCCAGCCAAACGATCTGAAGATGAAGGTTCAAATCCCACCACAGTAGCTGGGGGAACTTAAAAGTAATTAATAAAATCTGGAATTTCAGTATTACTGACTGTGAAACTGTTATTGATTGTAATAAACCCAACAGGTTCACTAATGTCCCTTCGGGAGGGAAATCTACCATCCTTGTACGGTCTGGCCTACATGTAACTCCAGGCCCACATCAATGTGGTTAATTCTTAACTGCCCTCTGAAATGGCCTACAAACCAATCGGTTCAAAAGCAATTAAGGTGGACAATAAATGCTGGCCTTAAGCGACACACATATCCCATTGAAAGAATAAATTAGGCTCTTTTTGCACACAATAGGTTTCCAATGAAGAAGGAAGCCTGAGTGCAATCAGAATTTTAGCGATACAATCAAATTGTCCTTTCCCATTTTAAGAAATAAAAATAGATACTATTCTGGGCTGAGAATGGAAGACAGGAATCCAGGCGATTCCCGGCTTCTTGCTTGTCCATTGTCAAGCAGCAGCGACTAATGTTTTAACCCTTTCCTGAACTCCGCCACACTTAGTTGTTTAATTGATATCTTCCAGGAAAACACAGCCTGCTGTTTCGGCAGAGGAATACCTCAGCGAGCATCCTCAGATGGAAATGGATCGGTAAGGCAACAACAACAACTTGATTGATAGAGCTTCTTTTGTGTAGTGTAAGCGCCACAGGAGCACTATAAGATAATGTAGGATTACTGAACCACATAAAGGGATCTTAGGTCTGATGACCAAAAGCTTGGTCAAGTTAGCAAATTTTAAGCGGTGCTTTAAAGGAGGAAAGCAATGGGGGGAGGTGGGGAGGTGTAGGGAGGGAATGACAGTGATCCTTGTGGCTTCCTTCTGTGCTGTAAATGAAGTCTGTGACTTTACCAAATCCAATCTGAATAACTATCCACTACTTCTATTCTCTACTTTCTATTTTTTAAGCCAATTTGATGGCTGTTCAGCTATTTTTCTCCTGACTGTCTTGTGGTAAGCTATTTATTGGACTGTTGGATACAGACTCTGCCAATAACTCTTTGCTCAGGAGTTTTCACAGCTCAGGAAAGAAGGCCGCCTCGGGGACTGGGAGATGTGGGAATCATAGAATCCCTACAACACAGAAGAGCACACAAAGGGGTAATATACCACGGCCCACCCACCGAGCCTGCACATCTTTGGATTGTAGGAGGAAACTGGAGCACCTGGAGGAAACCCAAGCAAACATGGGGAGAATGTGCAGACTCCGCTCATACAATCACCCAGGCCGGGAATCGAACCCGGGTCCCTGGCACTATGAGGCAGCAGTGCTAGCCACTGTGCCACCTTGCCGCCCGAATGTTCTGGATCCTATGACAATATATTGATCCTCTCCTACCACGGGCTCAGCCCACTTCCCCATCTCTCTTAAGACTTCTCACACTGCTCCTTCTCTGCCACCCACATGAACTTGCCTTGGACCACCTGATATCATACCAGCCCAAACCCAGTGAGCTGCCACTGGGTGCTCATTTGGGGGTGAACTCTCGCAGACCCCTTTTGGAAGGGGGTCTGGCTGCTAAAACGGGAGCAGAGGGACTCCTGTCACAGCTTCAGGCTGTTTGCTCCATACATTCAGCTTGAGTGACAGTGAGGTTACGACATCGTAGCTGAGCCTGACTCTGTCCCCTTCCCTCCCTGTGAACTAACTTCCATTTCTGCAGCAATGGAGTAACTCCATCAGTGAGCAGCTGCCGCATGCCTGGATTGAGTCGTCCACCCGCTCTGCAACCCCCAGTTCAGAGGCATTGAGGCCAACTGCAGCATCCCCGCCAACGGGCCCAGCTACAGTCACCTATCTCAGTGCCCAATGGACAACTTTCTGAGCCCCGAAGAAAACTCAGTCACATTGGACTCAAAACGTTAATTTGGTTTCTCTCTCCATAGATAATGCCAGACCTGCTGAGACTATTTCCAGCACGCTGTGCTTTAACCTCTGGATTGTACATTCAGCACTCGAGCAGAGGTGGATAATAGGAAAATGCATTATCTTCATTTGGAGGTTGGGGACAAGTATACTGTAGTGTCCGGGGCTCCCGCCTGTTGGGAATAATCTCCATGTTCAGCAATTGCCCCTTCCCCCACATCCTCCAGAAACAAAACCCACATTGATTCCAGTCACCAAGGGCCAATATGCAATATCCCCAGCACAATCTAACATGTTTGTTTTGGCACAGAGAACTTAAGGCACATGTCTTTGACTGAGCATATTTCTACCAATTAAGACCATTAGTTCTGTACATTGTGTGGCTGTTTTTGTTCCACTTTAATTGTTAAAGCATGTTTCAAAAGCACAACAATTGAAATGTTTGACAGTGAGATTTGAAAAATATCTTGGTCTCTTGGAATAGATGTCGGTGCAAGAAGTGGATATTCTAGGGTGGTTTATGGTCTTGCAGCATGCCCCCACCCCCCCCCCCCCCCCCACCCCTTCCCTCTCTGCCCACCAGGGTTATCACCTCCAGGGGTCATTTTCTTTGTGTGTGGTTGGTGGAGGGGGTGGCGGGGGGTGGGGGGGTGCTTCGCGGGTGGAATAGTCCCGATACACTGACAGATGGAGAGACGGGAAGCTAGAAGGCGGCGGAATATTCACCACATGAGGCACTCCTGACTCCCACCATGACACGATGGGGGAGTCGCCAGTAAGTGTTCTGTTTGCCCTGAGGATGGTGATTTAGCTCCACCTCCTGATAAGAGTGGTATCTCTGACAATGTAAAGAAAAGAGTTGTGGGGGGGGTGGGGGGTTATCAAACCTTGTCTTCAGCTGCGTCAAGCCAGTAACAGACCTGTGAAGGGGATGAAGTGGGGGAGTGGTATTGTTGCTGGGCTAGTAATCCAAAGGTCCAGAACAATTCTCTGAAGACTCGGGTTCGAATCCCACCACTTCAAATGGTGATACTTGAATTCAATAGCAAAAATCTGGACTTCAATGTCTAATGATGACCATGAAACATTGTCATAAAAACCCATCTGGTTCACCCGTGTCCTTTAGGGAAGGAAATCTGCCATCCTTACTTGTCCTGGCCTACATGTGATTCCAGACCCACAACAATGTGGATGACTCTAAACTGCCCTCTGAAATGGCTGAGCAAGCCACTCGGTTCAAGGGCAATTAGGGATGGGCAACAAATGCCCAGCCAGCGATGCCCACATCCCTTGAACAAACAAAGAGACAGAGTCAGAAGGAGGATTGCCAAAGGAATGCTAGTTTTGAATTAATAACCTGGCCTGCAATTTTCTGCGGGAGGTTTCTGCTGCTTCCCAAACTTCACCCTCACCACACTGGAAGTGTAATGTAAGTGGGTTTGCCTGTTGCACCTCCAGTGAAGTTAAGGCTGACAGAGCAGACAACCGCTCTGAGGAAATCCTCAGCCAGTCAATCATGCTGGACACGGAAACCATCAAGAGCACAGAGAGTGTGAGAAATGCTGGAATGTGCAAGGAGAAACCTGAGGTGCTGGGATCAGGTGCACTAGAGCAGAGATTTAATAAAAGTTTTTAAATTATTGGAGTTTTGATAACGGTGAAACAAGAAAGATTATTTCTCCTTGCTGGGGAGTTTTTAGAAGTGTCAGCAAGAGAGAATTTTGAAGAAGATTTTTTAAAGAATGTACAGTTCCAATTCACAATTTCGAATCAGTCATGAGCCATGACCCAGTGGAGTTTGAAGCCCTTCCTCCTTCCCTGTTGTTGCAGGCAACAATATGCTAACTGCGCAGGATCTTTCAAGGTGATATTTTATTTTGTAATCTCTTGCTAAATGATTCCAAAAGTGCTCTGTTTTGATGCATAGCTCCACAAAGATGTCCAGGGCTCAGGAGAGGTCAACTCTCCTCCCCGCCAGAGGATCTGGTTCAGAACTGAGGTCCAGGTCAAAGGGCTTGCGAGTCAGCTTGGGTCAACCTGAGCCAGAGGCCTAACCCAAGGCTGCTTGACTGATTTTACATTGGAAACGACTCTTCCTAGAGATTTCTTTTTCACAAAGATACATCCAAGACACGGTCTTCCGAAGATCCATTGGCATGAGAGAACTCGCAGACTCTTAGCACATATTGCATTTTGGAGTGTGCAATCCACAAGACCATTTAAATGGCCCTGGATTCCTGTGCAGCGGGCAGTTAAAATTCAGACAGATGTTGACAGTGAAAGAGGCACCCAGTAGGAGTACGAGTCTGAAAATGATTCCTGATGTACAATATATATTGTATAATTAAATTTTTCTTGTTAGCTTTAAATATTTATGTATATTTGTGTGTGCACAGACCATGTTACAGCATGGTGAATCAATCATGAATTAACAATCCATATTGCTCTGGTCTGAGAAACCATTTTAATTTTTGGATTTTTTTATAAGACAGAACTAGGGCTGATGGAGCATCTTTCGCTATTTTAGTGAATTCACTGAATTCCCAGTCAGTGAATTCTCTTTGCAGTGTAATGTGTACACATAACCTGTGTTAGTTAACTTGGTCACAGCAAGATCCTGCAAAAAGCAATGAGATAAATGACCAATATACCTGTCTTTTGGAGGTCTTGTGGCACAGTGCGTAGAACCATAAAGCTTTACAGAACAGCAAGAAGCCCTTCAGCCCATCAGGTACTGTCCCTATCTCTGGGCCAGAAGCTCCAGGCTCAACTCCCATTTCAAGACTTGATGGCCATGGAAGGTGCATTCATAACATGGCCGAATAGCTTATTTACCAGCCTGTAAATCCTTCCAATACGCCTGACGGTTGACGGCAAGATTGGGAAAATATCCTGGTCAGCAATATTGCAGAAGGCAATGGCAGACCACTGCAACACTTTGCCAAGCATAATCATGGACTGAGCCAATGGAAATCCATGGTCACCAATACCCTCGTAGGCCATAGTACCTGAAGGAGTAATCTCCCTTTTGTGATTTTGATTGAGGAGCAAATATTGACCAGGAAAACTGGGGACTAACTGCCCTGTTCTTCCAATGGTACCTTTATGTAGATGGACCTCGGTTTGATGTCTCATCCTCAATAGCGCAGTATTCCCTCAGAGCTAAATTGAAGTTTCAGCCTAGATTGTGGGCCCAATGCTGGGAGCAGGGCTTGAACCCAGGTCCTTCTAACTCAGGGGTGAGAGTTTAGCTCAAATTGCAGTAGTGTTTTAGCTATAAATATTACAATACTCCGCAGCCACAGATGAGATTTTTCACTGAACACACAGTGGAAATTCAAAGATACACAAATGTAAATATTCTGATACATGCTGATGTGAAAACTTAGAAAATGTATTCCTTTGTTCTTGGCTTAGTTACTCAGTTGAGGGAACTATATGTATTTACTATGGAGCTGTGTTGATTTAGCGGTGATCTGACACAAAATAATGGACAGAACTTTACCCTCACCCCTCCCCCCAAGCCAGGTTCTGAGGTGGGGGGAGAGGCAGCGTAAAATTGAATGGCTGGAATCCCCAATGAATCTGCCCACTCAAACACAGAAGAAATTTCACTGTCGGGCAGGCAAGGCCTGGGCAGGAAGCTCACCTATTCACTATGAAAATGTAGTGGGTGGGATGGTGGCACAGTGGTTAGCATTGCTGCTGATGCGCGATATAACACACGAGAGGCGTGATGTACTCGGGAAATAAAGGCTTTTATTGCCAACAATAACAGAGCTACCATATACAGTACACGATCCCAGACTAAAGGGTCACCAGGCAGAGCAGTGACCTTTATACCTCTCCCAGGAGGCGGAGCTGACTGGGGTGTACCATAACAACTATATTAACAGGTAGAACAGCCCAACCCTAACCCCAACAGTAACATATATACAGACTCATAGTACTGGCCAGACCATGGCTCAGCACTACCTAGTGGGAACCAACAATGGTTCACCACATTCACCCCTCCTTTGAAAACAAAGGCCGGCGGGGTACAAAACACAGAATAATTGTTCGTTTGTCTATAAGTTCAAGCAGTCCGGGGGACCGCACCGTTGTTGTGACCTCCTCAACACCGGCGATGACACCGGTTCAGGCAATCGCGGTGACGTTCTCTCCAAGGCGGTGTCCAGCGACTCCTCCAGTGCCTCACAGGCCGGTAGACCCCGAAGTGGTGACAATCCGCTGAACTTGGGCACGCCTTGAAGTGGCGACCATCTCCTGGACTCAGGCAAGCTGTACACGGGAGTAAGAGGGTTAAGTGGTGGTCCCGATACTGCCCGCGCCGTGTCAGGAGGGAAAAAAATGGTTGGGGGGTCCCTAACAGTAGGTGTGGGAGCGACAGGGGTTTCCAAGTCCCCTGCTGGCGCCAGATCTCGAATCGAGACCGTGTCCTCTCGCCCGTCAGGATATGCCACGTAGGCATACTGAGGGTTGGCGTGGAGGAGATGGACCTGTTCAACCAAAGGTTCGAACTTGCGGGTCCTAACATGTCGCCGCAGGAGGACAGGTCCTGAGTACATCAACCAAGACGGTAATGAGGTCCCAGAGGAAGACTTCCTAGGGAATGAAAACATTCTCTCATGAGGAGTAGCGTTGGTTGCCGTACACAGGAGTGAGCGTATGGAGTGGAGCACATCAGGGAGTACCTCTTGCCAACGGGAGACTGGAAGACCTTTAGACCTCAACGCCAGTAAGACAGCCTTCCAGACTGTAGCATTCTCTCGTTTGACCTGTCCGTTACCCCTTGGGTTGTAGCTCGTGGTTCTACTAGAGGCAATCCCATATGAGAGCAGGTATTGCCTCAAGTCATCGCTCATGAACGACGAGCCCCTATCGCTGTGGATGTAACAGGGGTAACCGAACAGGGTGAAAAGATCACAAAATGCCTTGATAACCGTGGCAGCGGTCATATCCGAACAGGGAATGACAAAAGGGAATCGTGAGTACTCATCAACCACATTGAGGAAGTACACGTTCCGATTTGTCGAGGGAAGGGGGCCCTTAAAGTCCACACTCAGTCTTTCGAAGGGACGAGTGGCCTGAACAAGTTGTGCCCTGTCAAGTCGGTAAAAGTGCGGTTTGCATTCCGCGCATACCCGGCAGCTTCTGGTTATGGACCTGACATCCTCCACCGAGTAGGGTAGATTCCGGGCTTTTATGAAGTGGTAGAGCCGAGTGACCCCTGGATGGCAGAGGTCATTGTGGAGAGCCTGCAATCGATTCTCCTGCATACTAGCGCATGTTCCACGCGACAGGGCATCCGAGGGCTCGTTGAGCTTCCCTGGACGATACATGATATCATAATTGTAGGTGGAGAGTTCGATTCTCCACCTCAAGATCTTATCATTCTTGATCTTACCCCGTAACGTGTTGTTGAACATGAACGCCACGGACCGCTGGTCCGTGAGCAGAGTGAACCGTTTGCCCGCCAAGTAATGGCGCCAATGCCGAACGGCCTCCACAATGGCCTGGGCCTCCTTTTCCACCGCCGAATGTCGAATTTCAGGGCCTTGGAGGGTGCGAGAGAAAAAGGCGACGGGCCTGCCCGCCTGGTTAAGTGTGGCGGCCAGGGCGAAATCAGATGCATCACTCTCCACCTGGAAGGGGATGGACTCATCAATAGCGTGCATCGTGGCTTTCGCGATGTCGGCTTTTAGTTTTTCAAAGGCCAAACGAGCCTCTGGTGCTAGGGGAAAAGAGGTAGACTTGATGAGCGGATGGGCTTTGTCCGCGTAATTGGGAACCCACTGTGCGTAGTATGAGAAGAAGCCTAAGCATCTTCTCAGTGCTTTGACGCTAGTGGGCAGGGGAAGTTCGAGGAGAGGACGCATACGGTCTGGATCAGGGCCAAGGACCCCGTTTTCCACCACGTATCCGAGGATAGCTAGGCGGCGCGTGCAAAATACACACTTCTCCCTGTTGTAGGTCAGATTCAGGCGAGATGCAGTGCGTAAGAATCTAAGAAGGTTGGCATCGTGGTCCTGCTGGTCATGGCCGCAGATGGTGACGTTATCCAGGTACGGGAAGGTAGCCCGCAGCCCGTTCTGGTCCACCATTCGGTCCATAGCACGTGGGAAGACCGAGACCCCATTCGTGACACCAAAAGGAACCCTTAAAAAATGGTACAGGCGACCATCCGCCTCAAAGGCCGTGTATTGTCGGTCCTCTGGGCGAATGGGGAGCTGGTGGTAAGCAGATTTTAAGTCGATGGTGGAGAACACACGGTACTGCGCAATCTGATTGACCATGTCAGATATGCGCAGGGGGGGATACGCATCCAGCTGCGTGTATCTGTTGATGGTCTGACTATAGTCTATGACCATCCGAGGTTTGTTCCCATTCTTAACCACCACGACTTGTGCTCTCCAGGGACGAGCGCTAGGTTGGATGATCCCTTCCTTGAGGAGCCGCTGAACTTCAGATCGAATGAAGATCCGATCTTCAGCGCTTTAACGCCTGCTCTTTGTTGCAATGGGCTTGCAGCCTGGCACAAGATTCTGGAATAGGGAGGGTGTGGTAATCCTAAGCGTTGAGAAGCTACATGTGGAGCGCGTTGGGCAATTTAGAGGCTGTGGGTCTCCCACTGAAAGCGGAGGGAGTGGCCCACTGTACTCCAGGGTTACACTCATCAAGTGGACCATAAAATCTAGTCCTAGGAGTATTGGCGCGCAAAGATGCGGTAACACAAGGAGCTTGAAGTTCTCGTAGACTGTGTCCTGCACTGTCAGATTGACCACGCAACTCCCTAGCACGGTGACAGACCGGGACCTTGACGCCATCGAAATTGTCTGCTTTACAGTCCGAATCTGGAGACCACACCGCTTCACAGTGTCTGGATGAATGAAGCTCTCCGTGCTCCCGCTGTCAAACAGACAATAAATCGGGCGTTTGTTTACCTGTATGTCCATCATGGACTTGTCGAGTCTGTGAGGCTTGGCCTGGGCCAGGATGATCGACGCCACCGTTGGTTCGTGGGCGCAACTGCAGGCAGCTGAGATGGTTGATGACGACCCCTGCTGATCATTCGCGGATGGTGCCGACCAACATGGCCGCCCCCATAGGTCGCACGTGGACGATGGCGCCAAAACCTGCGGCCCCTGCAGGTCACACGTGTCTTGCGACTCTGTCGTTCGGAATGGCGATGTCCTGGAATCGCACATGGCAGAAGACCTTGAAGATGCAGAAGACAAGGAGGCCGGCTCCGGGGAGTCACACGCCGCACTGCTGGTCTTGGATGGAAGTTTGGACCGGCATACCTTGGAATAGTGCCCCTTCTTGCCGCAGGCAGAGCACAACACCGCTTTAGCTGGACATCGCTGCCGAGGGTGTTTCACCCCCCCACAGAAGTAACACCGCGGGCCTCCTGGAGCTGCTGCCGTCGTCAGGTCCGAGGCTGGGAACGCAATCGCGCAGTTTTTCGGTCCCGCTGAATGAAGTGGGGTCTGTGACTGCCCCTGCCACGCTGTCTCCACGTGGTCGTCGGGGTACATCGCCAGACATTTGGAGGCCGTTTCTAGTGCGTCAGCTAACTCTATGGATTTAGTGAGGTCGAGGTTACCTTGCTCCAACAGCCGAAGGCGGATGTACGACGAGCCGATTCCCGCCACGAACGCATCTCGAGCGAGGTCGTTCATGTACTGGTCTGCCGACACTGCCTTGCAGTTGCAGGGTCTGGCTAGCTGTTGAAGCTCGCACGCGTACTGTTCCGTCGTTTCGCCGGGCTGCCGCCGTCGAGTGGCTAGAAGATATCGAGCATGCATCTCATTCGGCGGTTTGTTGTATCGCTTCTTGAGAAGCTCGAGGGCCCCTTTGTAGTCGGTGGCCGCACGGATCGCTAGGTATACAGCGTCGCTTACCCTCGCGTGGAGGACCCGGAGTCTGTCGGCGTCGTTGTTGACCGCTGTGGCGGCGTCGAGGTAATCCTGGAAACACTTCAACCAGTGGTCGAAAGTGTTCGATGCGCCCACCGCACGTGGGTCCAACGTAAGCCGTTCGGTTTTAAGCATTTGCTCCATGTTTTCTTTGTCGTTTTTTTCAAAAAAAAAAGAATTTATTTGTTGGCAATAAAATTGATGCGCGATATAACACACGAGAGGCGTGATGTACTCGGGAAATAAAGGCTTTTATTGCCAACAATAACAGAGCTACCATATACAGTACACGATCCCAGACTAAAGGGTCACCAGGCAGAGCAGTGACCTTTATACCTCTCCCAGGAGGCGGAGCCGACTGGGGTGTACCATAACAACTATATTAACAGGTAGAACAGCCCAACCCTAGCCCCAACAGTAACATATATACAGACTCATAGTACTGGCCAGACCATGGCTCAGCACTACCTAGTGGGAACCAACAATGGTTCACCACAGCTGCTTCATAGCACCTGGGACCCAGGTTCAATTCTGGTCTTGGCTGACTGTCTCTGTGGGGTTTGCATGTTCTCCCCTGTCTGCTTGGGTTTCCTCCGGGTTCTCTGGTTCCTTCCCACAGTCCAAAGATCGCGGGTTAGGTGGATTAGCCACACTAAATTGCCCCTTAGTGTCCAAAGTTATGTAGGTCAGGTGGATTAGCCATGGTAAACACACGGGGTAATGGGGATAGAGCGAGGGTGGGTTTGGGACGGTGTAAAAACTCTTCTGGAAGAGTCGGTGCAGGCTCGAAGGGATGAATGGCCTCTTTCTGCTCTGTAGGGATTCTATAGACTTATTAAAAGCAATTTACTGCGGATGCTGGAATCTGAAACAAAAGAGAAAACGCTGGAAAATCTCAGCAGGTCTGGCAGCATCTGTAAGGAGAGAAATGCGCTGATGTTTCCAGTCCAGATGCCCCTTTGTCAAAGCTCCGACAAAGCTTTGACAAAGGGTCATCTGGACTCGAAATGTCAACGCTTTTCTCTCCTTACAGATGCTGCCAGTCCTGCTGAGATTTTCCAGCATTTTTTCTTTTGTCCTATAGACCTATTAATTCTCTTAAGTGGCCATTTACCCTGTCCAGCCCCAATTTTTAGGCTGGCAAGAGATGGTGCGTGTGGGTCAGGTGAGAAACAGTCAAAAAAAACTTTTCTCCATCTCAGATTAAAAGGGGGTGGGGTCATGGATGGGGGAGGGGAGGCAAAATCCTCAGTCTAAAGGCCCATTCAGAATTGGGATCCCTGCCCTCGGGGACCTTGGAGTTCCAAGCCTCCCTCCCCCATTGCCCTACTCCTCAATACTGTGATCACCATCCCTTCCAACTACCCAGGGTATCCTCTAATCTCATGGCCCCGGGACCCACTTTCCAATGGTCCCTGGTGCCAGAACTTAGCTCAAGAGTCAGCGAAAGTGTGTTAGCACTTGCCATTCTCAAATTTTACCCAATGAAAAGACTCAATGATTGCCTATTGATAGATTTTTCAAGCTCGACAGAATGAAGCGGGTCATGAACTTGCACGAGGAATAGATTAGACATCAGGCAGTTGTACTTTCCCCAGACACTAGAGAACCTCTGGAATACATTGCCGACAGGTATGGTAGGTGTGCCTTCTAGAGGGAACTGGACTGGTTCTTGGCTGGAGCAGATATTACATTACATAGCATCTACTTAAATTAACAGTAAATATAGGTATTGCCCATGAAATCTCCTGGACCAGTTTCAATCATTTGAGTGGGCAAAAAGAAATTTCCATCGCAATTTTTCCCTTATTGGCACTTAGTTTTTCTCTATTTGTCTTGCCTTCCCAAGACATTACATGGCAATGGACAATAGGGAAAGGAAAAAGAACTGTTTAGTCGTAAGAAATAGGAGCAGGAGTAGGCCATTCGGCCTATCAAGCCTGTTCTATCATTCAGTAAGATCATGGCTGACCCAATTGTGGTCTAAACAACACTTCTTTGCCCGTCACTAGTAACCCTTGATTCCCTGGTCGACCAAGAATCTATCCAACTCAGCCTTGAATATATTCAGTGACCAGCCTCCACTGCCCTCTGGGGAGGAGAATTCCAAAGACTAACAACCCTCTGAGAGAAGAAGTTTTCCCCTCATCTCTACGGCACAGTGATTAGCACTGCTGCATCACAGCGCCAGGGACCTGCGTTTGATTCCCGGCTTAGGTCACTGTCTGTGTGGAGTTTGCACATTTTCCCAGTGTCTGCATGGATTTCTCCTGGGTGCTCTGGTTTCCTCCTACAGTCCAAAGATGTGCAAGTTAGGTGGATTGGCCATGCTAAATTGCCCCTTAGTATCAGGGAGACTAGCTTGGGTAAATGCATGGGGTTATGGGGATAGGGCCTGAGTGCGATTGTGGTCGGTGCAGACTTGCTGGGCCAAACGGCCTCCTTCTGTGCTGTATAATTCTATGTTTAAATGGGAATGCCCTTATTTTCAGTTTGTGTCCCCTCATTCTAGATTCCCCTGTGAGGAGAAACATCCTCTCAGCATCTACTCATTCAGGCCACCTCAGCATCTTATATTTTTCAATTAGATGTTGTGGCCCTCAGGTGTGTTGGGAGGATTAACGGAGCAGCTGGCCATTATTTACATATGTTTATAAAAATTTAAGTTCTAAATTCAATTTACTGAAGAAAAGTTATTTTAGTTAAAGATGATTTTGTCCTTTTTCCCTCAAGACTACTTGCTATAAACTTTCAATGTTTATGTCACAATTGTTAACTCTTCAATGTCAGCAGATGCTAATTACACGATATGTAAAGGCCATCAGTGTCTGCCACAACAAGGTTGCAAATGGAAAGACCATCAAACTGGCATTTCCACTTATTGTAAAAGGTAAAGTTTTCTTACTCCTAGATCCCTAAGGCTACTTTCCCCCTTTTGAGAAGGGTGGGGGGTGGGGGGAAGAGTGCTGACTAATGGTGATTTAACCTGAGGGTCACCATACTTTAGGCTTCAGGCGAACGGCAAGGTTGGGAAGGTGGGACCTTCATGAATAACCTAGCTGGTGGCACGATGGTTAGCACTGCTGCCTCACAGCGCCAGAGACTCAGATCCCAGCTTGGGTTACTGTCTATGTGGGGTTTGCACATCCTCCCTGTGTCTACATGGGTTTCCTCCCATAGTCTGCAAGACGTGCTGGTTAGGTGCATTGACCCGAACAGGCACTGAAGTGTGGTGACTCGGGGAATTTCACAGTAACTTCATTGTAGTGTTAATGTAAGTCTTACTTGTGACCAATGAATAAACTTTACTGTTGGCACCACTCTGCATCATAAACTAGCTGTCCAAGCAACTGAGTTCACAGACCATTCCCCTTAATGTACAATTAGTGCAATGATGTAGGTGATTACAACAGTGTAATCTGACCTCATGATTGGAGTTTCTCAGTTTATGAAGTAATCAGGATATGTCAATGGGATCATTATCCTCCTGTTCATCCCTTACTTCATGATTGACCTTTGAACTGCAGCAAAATACCCCTCCAAGAAAGAAACATCAGCACAGAAGGAAGTCCTTTGGCCCCCTTAGCCTACTCTGCCATTTGGTTAGATCATAGGTGATCAGTACTTTAACCCCATTTACCTGCCTTGTATCCATAACTCATAATATGCTTGTCGAGTAACAATCTACCAAGCTCACTGTTGAAATTTCCTATTGATCCCTACCTTCAGCAATCCTTTGGAGGGAGAGAGTTCCAGATTTCCACAATATTTCATGTGAATAAGTACTTCCTGATGCCACTCCTGATTTCAAGGTTATGAACCCTTTCTGTAAAGCACCCCACACATCCCACCCCGCCCCACCCACACCAAAGGGAATAGTTTATCTCTATCTATCCAATCTACTAATTAAATTGCCAGGAACAATTTAATCAGATTACCCCCTCAATCTTCTATACTGGAGCCAATACAAATGTCGTCCATGCAATCCAGCCACAATTTAGCCCTTTCATCCTCTTGAAAAACACCACAAAGCATTTTATTTAACAGAGGATGTGGTTTTGCATGTTGGAAATGCAATGTGACAATAAAAGCAACAACTTGCTTTTATATAGCACCTTTAATGGAGTAAAACATTGCAAGGGTTCCATAGGCGAATGATCAAACATAGAGTGGGAGCTGAGACACATCAGTGTTGATCCAGCAGAAGGAACTCTTTAGTTATAGGCGATATATTGAAACAAAACTTACTCCTACTTATAAATCAAAGAAAAAGGTTTAATAAAGTGACATCATTGCTGTATTTTTCATTTTAGATTTTTTCCAAGCCAATGGCCCAGGTTTTGCGATGGCTGGAACTGAAGCTCAGTATTATATTCACACACATGAAAACAGAAAATGCTGGAAAATCTCAGCAAGTCTGACAGCATCTGTGGAGAGAGAATAGAACCAATGTTTCGAATCTGGATGACCCTTCATCAGAGCTCCATTATAATGGAGGAAATGAGATTTCCACACATGCACAATAAAACACAGAAATCTGTGTTTCCCAATTTTCTCCAACATTCCCGCCACATTGCCATTCTCTCTGATGGCTAGCGCAGGCTGAAAATTGCCCCAAGGTGGTGTGCCGTGACATTTAAAAGTTTGGGAACCACTGCCCTAAACCTTTCTGACTCCTTACTGCTCTCTTCTCCTTTAAGCTTCTCCTTAAAAACCTACCTCTTTGACCAAATTCTTGGCCCTAACTTCTCCCGGGCCATTCCAATCTCCCACAAACCCCAGCAGCTTCTTATTTATATTGAGTCAGCTGGCCACCACATCATTTTGTCATTGGTTACATAGATTACTGGGTCAGCTGACCCTTACAGCATGTTATCATTAGTCGCTACAACAGATCCAATGTTATCATTGGTTACATTTTAACAATCGGGAGAAGTTAGGGCCAAGAATTTGGTCAAAGAGGTAGGTTTTTAAGGAGAAGCTTAAAGGAGAAGAGAGCAGTAAGGAGTCAGAAAGGTTTAGGGCAGTGGTTCCCAAACTTTTAAATGTCACGGCACACCACCTTGGGGCAATTTTCAGCCTGCGCTAGCCATCAGAGAGAATGGCAATGTGGCGGGAATGTTGGAGAAAATTGGGAAACACAGATTTCTGTGTTTTATTGTGCATGTGTGGAAATCTCATTTCCTCCATTATAATGGAGCTCTGATGAAGGGTCATCCAGATTCGAAACATTGGTTCTATTCTCTCTCCACAGATGCTGTCAGACTTGCTGAGATTTTCCAGCATTTTCTGTTTTCATGTGTGTGAATATAATACTGAGCTTCAGTTCCAGCCATCGCAAAACCTGGGCCATTGGCTTGGAAAAAATCTAAAATGAAAAATGTAAACAATATATAAAGGGCATCTTGATGTCCTTAAAAACACAGCTCAGAACTAATGTATCCAGTTCATACAAGATTTAATATTTTGAAACGGTCATCAACATGAATGTTTCTCTTCATGATGCTTCTGATTATCTGAGCTTTTTGGAGCATTTTTTCATAGAATCCTACCGTGCAGAAGGAGGTCATTTGGCCCATTGAGTCTGCACTGACCACAATCCCACCCCATGCATTTACCCTGCTAGTCCCCCTGGCACTAAGGGGCAATTTAGTATAGTCAATCCACCTAACCCGCACATCTTTGGACTGTGGGAGGAAACTGGAGTACCCGGAGGAAACCCATGCAGACACGGGGAGAAGGTGCAAACTCCACACAGTGACCCAAGCTGGGAATTGAACCCGAGTTCCTGGCGCTGTGAAGCAGCAGTGCTAACCACTGTGCCACCGTTTTCATCTTATGTCAGATTTTCAGCATCTGCAGCATTTTGCTTTTGTATTAATATTTTGAGTACAATTACCTCAGGTAGAAAAAATGAAGTATGAGAAAAAAAGTAGTAACATAATTAAAAAAGAAAGAGGGGAAAGCTGAAGTGAAGGACAGAAGTCTCAGCATAATGCTAATCTCATAGCTAGGCATTAGCTAAACATAACTTTTGATACAGGTTATTGGCATGGTTTCAATATTGTGATTTTCCGGACAGCATATGCCATGTTTTACCTCTCTCTACTCCCAGAGATTTTTGGTGGCCTTTTCACTCTTTGTGTGGCTGCATGGGACCTTTATCATTAGTTCCAAATCCTGAAGGTCATGCGCATGGGTTTGACCAACATTAAAAAATCTAAACCACGCATGGGCGGCACCGTGGCACAGTGGTTAGCACTGTTGCCTCACAGCTCCAGGGATGTGGGGTTCAATTCCAGCCTCGGGTGATTCCTGTGTGAAGTTTGTGTGTTCTCCCCGTGTCTGTGTGGGGTTCCTCCGGGTGCTCTGGTTTCTGCCCACAGTCCAAAGATGTGCACGTAGGTGGCTTGGCCATGCTAAATTGACCCTTAGTGTCGGTGGGGGGACTAGCAGGATAAATACATGGGGCTATGGGGAAAAGGCCTGTGTGGGATTGTTGTCGGTACAGACTCAATGGGCCAAATAGCCCTCCTTCTATACTGTAGGGATTCTATGAAAGAGCCTCACATGCATGGGAGGCCTGAGGCTGGTTAGGTCTTGGAGATGCTAACCATAGAGCTAAAGGCGAAGGTTAGTTTTAGTTTAATTACATTAATTTTTAATCCTTTTTCACAGCACATTTCGGAGGTCTTCACCGTACACCCTGGTTTAGGGGAGAATTCCAGAAGTCTGGGCATTAAGGCACAGCCACCAGTAGTGGGTGATGGAAATCAGAGATGCAGAAGAGACCAGAATTTGATGAACGTAGAGATCTCCCAGGGTTATTCAGGTCTATCTCAGAGCCTGGAACAGTAGGATTCATATTTCATGGAAGGCATGTCGACGGAACATGCAAAATCTGAAGTCTTTGTTCCTATTTTTTTCAGATGCGGTAGACATCCAGCATCTGCACTTCCGAGCAGCGCAGCTCACTTTCAATTTTAAAACCACCAGACATCTTTGCAGCAAATTTCCAAGCAGTACAGTACCTCTGACTTTATTTTTTAACAATTACTGCCTTTTTCAGTTGACATTATTTGACACAAATTAAAGCCAGCAGAAAATCACTTCTCAAGATGCGAAGAAACAGCAAAAAAGACTTTAGGGCAAAGCTTTCAGAGCCAGGTCACACAGGTTTGGAGTAAGAATGCGGATTTAGGGGATGGTTAACAACATTTTAGGTATTTCTTTTCCATGAGAGACACAAATATAACCATTTGATTAATGTGACAGAAAAAGGAGATATTTCCAATTATGTATCAAGTTCTCTGTGTGGAATAAGCTTTTTCCCCAAACAGTATCCCTTTCTCTGGGCTCCCTCCCTCTGCGACCTGACCCAATCTGGCACAATGTACATGTTGTTCAGGAAATCTCCCTGCTTCAGTGTTGGGAAAGGTGGAAGTTCTGCACTATTTGCTTATGCCATATCTAATTAAGGATGAAATTTGAGAAGTAGCGGTGTTGAAAAAGCAAAAGAAAGAGTTCTAATCCAACATATTTAGGTATCAGCTCAATGTTGGCTGCTTGCGGGGATGATAGTCCCATGGCAATATCATGTGACACACAAACTCCATTTTGAAAAGTTTACCCTCACACGAGGAATTTCAAATGGAATGTGACACATTATAGACGCTCTTATGCAGCACAGCCCCTGTGGAGGACACAAGTAACCACTTTTGAAAGTTTCTGTGAGAAATGAAGACTATTCCGGCTCATTTTAAATGGATTTAGTATAATTTACAGCAGTGCAGTGTCCATGTGATGGATTGTGCAGGAGATGGGGAAAAGCAGAGTCATATGCACCGTTCCACACTTATGTTAAAACTCTGCTGACACAGAGGAATAAAGTATTAACATTTTGATATTTTTCTTTCTGTCAGCCAGAAAGTTCTGATTCAGAGGAACTGACCCAGATACATACTCAACCATCGAAACATTCAGGAGAAGGATGCGACTCGATCAGAATGGTGGCTGGAGGTTGTGAGGAGGAGTTGAAGGGCCTTAAAGGCTGTGAGTTGACTGTGCTTGTTTCCCCTTCTCCACACTTCGATCCCCACTCATGTGCTGAAAACACTGACTTGTTGCCCTCCAGCCAAATGTCTACAATAGGAATTGGCAGGCTATTTGACCTTAGTGGGCATCGCAACTGACCTAATCATCACTCAAGTAAGTATCATGTGCATACTTTCTCGAAATGGATACTATAGTGATAAGGAGCAAGGAGCCAAATTGCTTTAGTCCACCTTGGGAAGGTTTAAGTCAATTGCAACACACCCCCCCTCCCCGCCTTCCACCTCCCTCCACTGCACAATCCCTGTCCCTGATGGCATGGATGAGATTCGCTGACTCAGCACAGACCAGGGGACTGGAATGTTTGGTCCGTAGGACACAGCAGCAGATCCACAGACTGAGACTCTAGGGAGTAGCTCATTCTGTTTGAATGTAGTGAGATTTTCTCATTAAAGCAGGAACATCTCTCAATGAAACATGTTTGCAAGTAGCAATGTCAGCTATAGATGCCGACACTTCAAGATTGCCCTGGATTCTCTGGAAGTTGAGGACTAATCTCCAGGACACTGCCGCAAGCAATCTTGAGAGAAATATCATGGGGGTGAAAGAAATTGTGTCTTTTTAAAGAAATGTCATTGAAAGCTTTGGTCATTAGTAATAGCAATATTTGTTACAGAGGAAAAAGGCCATTTAACCACTGAACTCTTTACTCAAGGAAGCGTCTGTGTACACATACTGCAGGTCATAGAATCATAGAACCATAGAGGTTTACAGCATGGAAACAGGCCCTTCGGCCCAACTTGTCCATGCTGCCCTTTTTTTTAAAACCCCTAAGCTAATCCCAATTGCCCGCATTTGGCCCATATCCCTCTCTACCCATTGTACCCATGTAACTATCTAAATGCTTTTTAAAAGACAAAATTGTACCCGCCTCTACTATTACCTCTGGCAGCTTGTTCCAGACACTCACCACCCTCTGTGTGAAATAATTGCCCTCTGGACACTTTTGTATCTCTCCCCTCTCACCTTAAACCTATGCCCTCTAGTTTTAGACTCCCTTACCTTTGGGAAAAGATATTGACTCTCTAGCTGATCTGTGCCCCCCATTATTTTATAGACCTCTATAAGATCATCCCTCAGCCTCCTACGCTCCAGCCTCTCCTTATAACTCAATCCATCAAGTCCCGGTAGGTAATGAAGTGTTTATTTGTTTTTCGATGGCTGTATGTGGGAAGGTAAGTTGTCACGAGGAGGAACACACTGAGTGACTAATGATAGGGTGTCATGTGATGCCACCTCCAGGAATACATCCATTCAGAGATGTCAACCCTAGACGCCCCTGCCAAAGCAACATGTGCTAACAATTCATCGAACGACTACAAAATAGCCCGTTTACCCCGCCGATCAGACAGCTTTCTGAGCACTTTAGCTTACTCTGACCTTGCATATTTTCTCCGGTGAGGTCGAAACAATCGGCCCGGTCACTTCCTGTTTTTCAGGCTTTGTGCGGTTTACAAGGTGATTACAACACAAAAATTGCCTGAGATTTTCAAAAGGAGATTTTTTTTTGTCGTTGACTAATCAGAAAAGATGACTTTAACTTGTTTCCAGTCGCGCAGTGCCATTATAGCAAGGGTAAAAGGGCCAATTACACAGCCGAACACAATGAGAATCAGAGCCTCATCTGACTGCTGTGTGTATACTTGTGCATGATAGCTTCAAGCATCCTTTGTTCTCACAGAGGAATGGATCGTTTATCTAAACCGTTTAGTTTATGTGAGTTAACAACCCGTTAAAATAGAATGGAAGAGCAGAATTCAGTTCCTAGCATTCACAGTGTGATCAAGGCTTTGTTATTTAATGTATGCGTTAAAAGGCAAGCAATCCTGAATTTGAATTGTAATTTGTTCTGTTTTCATTTGGTGTCCATCTGTGAATTTACGGCTTAGCATTACGATTCCTCGGATAGATTTCTGTCATGGAGCTTCGAATTTTGTAAACTGTTACAATCCAAGGTGCTGAAATTGAAATTTCGGGGTGGAAATTGTCTTTGTTTCTTTTACTTGAACATATTCGTTTTATCAGTTCTAGAAATGTCAGATGTGGAAAGAATGTTGTTGGACTGACAGTCAAATATCAGCCAATATCAGTGAGGACCCAAGGTGCCATTGGTGGCATGCCCACTGCTGGGTAACCTGCCTCCACCGCAATTGTACGAGCAGTGGGGTGGACTACCTGATTGTTGAGGCCCTTAAGTGGGAAATTATTGTCAAATGACAGGCCTCATTCCATGCCATTCTGATGGTGGGAAAGGCCAGCATTCAGCATGCAGCCCAACAGGTTTATCCCTGTGGGCTGTTGGCCAGTTCAAGGGGTTGCCAGGTCCCGGGTGCCAATCAAAGGCCTCTCCCCACAGTTTTTGCCTCCCATGTCTACCCTCCCCCACCCTGTCATGTCCAACATGCCCACCAAATCCCCCTCTCCCTTGCCAAGCCTGTCCCCAGCAAGAGCGCAGACTTACTCGAATGCTGGGATGTATTGCTGAATGCCAGCCTCTTGGCCTACCTGCAGTACCACCTGTGGTCACTGCCCCTGCTGGCATTTAGATTTAAGAGTTTTTAAAAAATACTTTTCCAATTCAATCAAATCAAATCCAATTCAGAGTCTCAACAAGACAGGGCGAGCGACCAAACCACCCTGTCCTGGGCCTGATCTACATGAGCCAAGCTGATTGGAGAAGGGGGAGGTTCCTCCTCCAAGACTTGAGCTCATTTGCATCTTCGCCAAAAGGCCGAGATGCCGCTTTAAAAATTGCTTCATATGAAACATATGAAGCTTCAGTGTAACCTAATGACCTCAACCAAGTGCGGCCGACCATGGGCTGCTGGCCATTCTACACTTGATCTTAGCCAAAAGGCGAGATTTAAGAGTTGGTACGGTTGCACCTCCAGGAGGAGATTGCATTTAAAATCCTGCAAACCCTTCAGCTTTGCTCTCTGCCACTCTCTTTAACATTATTCTGCTCCACATCCTTCCTTTAGACACCGGCCTCCTTCAATATCACCCCCCCCCCCCCCACCCCGCCGCCCCCCCCATGCATCCCTTCCCGTACACTGGGATCGGGGCATCTGTGCAATGGCGCCCCAAGAGCTCAGCAGCCGTCTTCCCCGCCGTTCTCAGGCTCTGATGGCCCCTGCTGGTGAGAACCGCATCTTGGCTCTTTTTTTGCACTATTGGCATAAGATTGAGATTCACAGCTTGCCAAAAACCAGCAGGATTCTCTCCTGTTTTCTTGCTCGTTCCCCATTTGGAATTTTTTTTGTAAGATCGCACCCCGTGAGTCTGGAAGTTTCCTGATCCTGTGATCAGTCCTGAAAGAGACTGTCCACCTATTCTCATGCCGGGGAGGTGTGCATGCGATGGAGTCAGTCTTCTGGCCTTTGGTGGCAGGCCTGAGATGACAAATGATGCGAGGATGGTGAGGTCAGCAGATTAGAAGGCCCACCTCCTTTCACTGGGATATGGGTCCAGCTGTAATCATGGTTGTTAGGCCCTTCAGCCCTCACCCATCCTCCCCACCATCCACCCACTGTGGCCCCTCCATGCCCTCTCATATCTCCTATATGCCTTCCATTCATCCTCATATCTTCCATTTTGAAAATCAGATGCCTGGCCACCTGGTAAACCTGTTTTCATTGATACAGTGCCAGATGGCCAAACTATGAATGCTTGGCTGACCTCAAAGAATGACAAATGGACTCAACTCTGCAGGTGTCTGTTTGCTCAGTTGCGAAGGAGGGTGTTCGCTTTGCTTCATTGACATCTTACTTTCTTGTAATAACCTGAATGGTTTCCATACGCCATATGGACAACGTTAAGAGATGTACAATCGATTGAAGTTTTCCTCAATGAGGATTTTCACTGCCTATGTTTGATTGCCAGCTTTATGAGAAAGCAAGGGGGGCATACTTTATATGCCCAATTATATTTTTGGTTTTGAGCTCAAGACTAAGGTTCCCTGATAATCCACCATGCCTCTGAGGTTCTTCTCCTAAGAAAACAAACCCAACTCCATAAAAGTAGGTGGCTGGGGGCGGGGGGGGGATGGGGCGTGAGGGGCTGTAATGGAGCCAGCACAGAATAAGGATGCTGTGTGTGGCTTCACAACATGCAACCTGAATCCACACTGGCAAATGTTGTTGGCAACAGGAATGAGGTCAGGAAGCCCAGAATTGGGTCCTGCGTGCTATTTTTAAAGCCCATTTCACTTTTGTTCCAATATGGCTAGAGGCATAAAAATCTGGGTCCTTGTCTTTGCCTTCTGGATTTCCCTTGCTGATGACTCCCTGGCCGCGATTATCTCATCTGCGCCTACCACCTTTCTGCCGGGAGACGCGCGTCTGCGGCCTTGAACGGGGACTTGCATTTGCACAGGGAACGCATGCACATCTCTCAGAGTCGGCGAGAAGTCGCCGGGCAGACCACGCTGGAAACCGGCTGAAAGGCAGGTAAGTCATTTAAAGCTTTTAAAAATCTACTCTAAATATGTAGATAAGTTAATTACCGGGACCTTCCAGAATGAAGGGGGGCAATCGGGGGCCCCCCAGGGGGTTGGGCGGTGGGGGATGGTGCCCCCTGGGCATGGGCACCCTGGCAGTGGCAGCCTGTGCCCCTGGTACTGTCCAAGGGGCAAAGTGCCCATGCCCAGGGGGCACCTTGGCACTGCCCATTAGGCATTGGGCAGTGCCAAGGGGATGGGGCCTATTTTGGGCGGGGCCAAGGGACAATTGGTGGGGGTGGGTGGCCCTGCTGCCAGTCTGCATTAGGATTGATCTGGGATGGAGGGAGGGCAGCGATTTGAGGTGGACTGGGAGGAGGTGGTCTGTTGGCGGGGCGGGGGGGGGAGGGGGGGGGGCTCTGTGCATCGGGGCGCTCCAGGACGGAGGAGTGGGGAGGGGTGCGGTCAGGGCTGGCCCGTGAATAGTTGTGGGGGCTGCAATCGGGCTGTGGGGATGGGGGGGGGGGTGGGTTGTAGGGGCAGCACTGGGGGGGGGGGCCGGGCTACCCAGCAATCGAGCTGGCCTGCAAATGGGAGTTTGACAGTTTGGGGCCACTGGCATGTGCAGAGCTCTAGAACTGTCAAACTCCAGTGCAAATAGGCCTCGTCCCCTGGGTCTTTAATGAGATTCACAACTGGGCCCTCTGCATTGCACCGAGTGCGGAGATTCGGGTGAGAAGCTGACCTGTCAGAACTGGCACGATCTAGACCAGTTTTGCCACCAATTCAGCACTTCTGGGAGAATCCCCCCCAGTCCCCAACTCTCTACACCCCCTGTCCAACTCACACATGCTTCTGAAAATCTATTCTTTTGACGAGGCTTTATGGTTACTTCTCCCGCCCTCCCCCAAAGACTGGGGGGCTTCAGTCCAACATGGTTGTTCATTCTTGAAGTACCTGGAGCCATTTTCTTATGTTAAAGGTGAATAAATAGATGCAAATAGATTTGGGAGGTGGTGGCTTAGTGGTAATATCACTGACCTCCAGAGGCCCCATTGCAGGCTGACACTCTGGAGACATGAGTTCAAATCCTACAAGGCAGCTGAGGGACTTTGAATTCCATTAATATATCTGGAATTATAAAGCTGGTCTCAGTAATGGTGACCATAAAATTATCGACTGTCATTAAAAACCCATCTGGTTCACTGATGTCCTTTAGGGAAGGAAATTTGCCATCTTTACCTGGTCTGGCCTACATGTAACTCCAGAACCGCAGCAATGTGGTTGACTCTTAACTGTCCTCTGAAATGGCCCTAGCAAGCCACTCAGTTCAAGGGCAATTGGGGATGGGCAACAAATGCCATTGACGCCCACATCCCTTGAAAGAATACATTGGTAAGAAAATAATTAAATTATGGTAAATATTCTGATTATCCAAACTTGTTCATCAACTACAAATGTACAATTAGTTTGGAAATCTTTTTGATCTGTGCTGATCCTTTACTGGGGTATGTTTAAAGGGTGAAGGAAAGTCTTCAGTACCTCATCACAATTCTTCATACGAGAGTCTACATAATGAACATTCCTGTGTTGTTTGACTGTGATGGATGCCATGGACATGGCTGATGCTGTTTTCACCCAACATCCACACGTATGTCACCTCCGTCAATGCTCACCGGCATGACGATCAGAATCACCAACCCTGGCTAATTTTTTCGCACCCCATAAGTGGGTGGTGTTGACGTCAACGTTAGCACCCACTGCTTGTCCCTGAGTTAAGACTGGCTAAGTCAATACAACCTGGGGCAGAACACCAATCCTTGCACCATTCAGTATCACGTTGGCTCTGACCCAGCCTAGCCAGGTCTGTCACTGGGTCCTATGCACATTCTGGGCTTTAGGTTTTACAACTTGCCCAATCATTTCAATGACAGCAGATCTCTCAAGGTTTGCGGGGGGCTGGGGGAGTGATATGGGGCGGGGGGGGGGCGGGGTGTTGGGGAGTGATGGGGGTGTGGGGGGGGGGGGATTATTGTGGAAGCGGGATGTTTATTGACACCCACATTTAGCTAACAATCCGAGATCACGCATTCCAAAGGTGTGCACTGCTATAACTTTGATAGCAGGGTACTGAAGCCAAAAGAGAAAATCTCCCATTTCCATTACAGGGTCACCCTCCGATTCCCCTCCCCCACTCCCCAAGTGTCAACAAACCTTTAATTGAATGACCGGCCACAGTTTGATAAATTACTGGTCTGGAATTAATTCATTGATCCCAGGCCAAATCATTTGACCACATGGATTGATAATCATTACTGTAGTGTGAAAGATGGAAGGTGTACGCACTCCCTGTGTAAGAGTCTCTCTGTGCTCCATACATGCAATTTACAAAGCTATAGGGATTGTGACAGGCAATTGTAATATTGAATTTACTAAACCTTGCTTGACTTAAGCAGAATTAATTGTGGTGTCTTGTTGAATCAAACCAGGCAGTTATTTTATTTCTACGCATTCCAATTACCTTAATCATATTCACGGGAGGCTTCTTTCGGCCAGTGTTATTCGCACTGTTTGTAGTTGATTGCTGACCCTCGTCAACCCTTCTCCAGCATAGAAAATAAACAGAACTTAATTAATAAAGAGAAAATAACAGAAATGCAGCGAAGAGGAAGGAGAAGAAAAATAATTCAAAGTTACTCCTGGAGGCTGGGGATGGACAGTGAGGGGCGAGGGGTGCGGTAGATTCATTTCAGAGCCAGGGAGAGGGTAACAAGCTAAAGAGACATGCAACAAGAAGTAACACAAGTGATGCCCCCTATAGGTATCTGAAATTAGTCTCCAAGGTATATGCAATGGCACGTTTATTGCCCCTCCCTACAGATCGCCGAAAAGGTAGCAGACAGAGATCATTAGCCTCATAGGAGTCGGAGTCACAATTAGGCTTGGCTGGGTAAGGGGAGATTTGGTAGAGGTGTACAAAATCATGAGGTGTCTGAACAGGGTAGAGGGAACAATTGTTCCCACTGGTGGAAGGATCAAGAAGTAGAGGACACAGATTTAAGGTAATTGGAAAAGAAGCAATGGTGGCATAAGGAGATGTATTTTCACACAGGGAGTGGTTCGGGAATGTCATTCCTGAGTGTGTGATTGAAGCAAGTTGAATTGAGGCATGACTGAGGGAATTATTATCTGACAAGGTAGAACAGGGTTATGAGGAGAAGGTACTAGATGAATTGCTCCTTTGGAGAGTCAGGGCTGACACGATGGGCCAAATGGCCTCCTCCTTGTGCTGTAATCAATCTGTGATTCTGTATGGGAAGGCATTAGGGAACCAGATGCCATGCTCAGCGCTTCTGATGTCAACCCACAAACAACCTGGTCTTTTGAATTCAATTAGCATCAGTGGGACTTTGTTTTAATATTCATTCACAGGACGTGGGCAAGGCTGGCATTGATTGCCCATCCCTTATTGCCCTGGGATGAGATAACAGAGTGTTTTGCTGGGTCACCTCGGAAGCCAGTTAAGAGTTAATCACCTCAGTGTGCAAATGGAGTCACATAGAGACCAGAGGACTACAGGACAACACAAGGAGGGCGACATTTGGCCCATCGCATTGGCCCTCATTTTCTGAAGGAGCAATTCACCTAGTGCCATTCCCCCACGTTCTCCTCATAATCATGTTCCCCCTTGTCAGATAATAATTGTCTCGCTAATGCCTCGATTGAACCTGCCTGGCTCCATCACACTCTCAGGAAGCGCATTCACAATCACTCCCTGTGTGAAATATTTCTCCTCATGTTGCCATTGCTGCTTTTCCAATTACCTTAAATCTGTGTCCTCGTTTGCTTCCTGAAAACGCTGTTAGGTTTTTAGTGACAATCCAACAGCTTCAGTCACTTTTACTGATCCCAGCTTTTTATTTTCAGAATGGTGGGATTTTACCTCACATCCTCTTGATTAATAATTCAGTAGCATAACCACTACTCTACATTTCAACTCAAGAAGCCTAGCTCACGACCCTTTGTATCCATACCTGGTGGCCACGACAGTATAGAAAAAGAAATTAGTTCAGTTTTTTTTTGTTACCACACGCTATGCATTGTTTTCTTTTCAGATTAAGTAACCTAAATTCAATCTAGCTGGTTGGCATAAGATTGCATTGTGTGGTTGGGGTGGGAAGGAGAGTTTAGGGGTAATATAATCACAATTCTTTCAAAGTAAGGTTTCAGGTGAAAGCAAACCAGGAAGACCAACTTATAAATACTCTTAAAAAATTCCAGAGCTGTTTTACTGGTGATGCTAACCTCCTTGTTTAAAACAGTACAAAATAGTGCAATTTAAGTCAAATGCATGAGCATTTATCCACGGGGGTGTCCCATCAATGGCTACATTTTTAGTTCCTTTAACATGTGTTGTTTTGGGCAGAATGGAGATGATTGGATAATTCCCCCACCAACCCTGCCTAGTGACTGGGATTGCTGTTACATCCATAATTTGTGTAACTGCATTTTGCTGGAGGAATACTCCAGCTTTTACCAGGAGTATTTTTCTTGATGTAGTTTTGGTTATAAATTCCATTTGTGGGCAGCACAGTGGCACAGTGGTTAGCATTGCTGCCTCACAGCGCTAAGGACCCGGGTTTGATTCCCGGCTTGGGTCACTGTCTATATGAAGTCTGCACGTTCTGCCCGTGTCTGCGTGGGTTTCCTCTGGGTGCTCCAGTTTCCTCCTACAGTCTGAAAGACATGCTAGTTAGGTGCATTGGCCATGCTAAATTCTCCCTCAGTGTTTGTTGCAGTTCTCGGAGGTTCTTTTTATATAGGCAAAGCTGCACTGTCCGTCCGTCCCTAGTTGTTCTGAAGGCATTAAGAGTCAGCCCTGTTGGTGTGGAGCTGGAATCAGAAGTAGGCCAAAGCCCGGTTGGGTTACCATCCCTGCAGATGTTCGTGAACATTCTGGGTTTCCATCACAATCCAGCAGCTTTTGCGTTTGGTGGTTGAGCCTTCAGTGCTTATCCACCCACATGAAAATTTAACTGGCGTTTGGGACGCTGGTGACAAAAGATCCAGATGTGTAAATGGCTGTATTCATTTGAGCATTGCACAACCTGCAGTATGGCTCAAGTTTATGATGCTGTAAGTTCAAACCTGTTCTCATACAACTACAGTGTGTCACCTGGTCAAGCACGAGAGAGGGGATTGTTTAACAGGGAGCAGCTTATGAAAGCACAGCAATAAATCATGCCTACTACCTCTGCAACTGTCCACCTCTTCTCTAGCATCTACATAGCAAATTGAATCCCGTCCACGGAATCACAGAATTGTTATGACGCACAAGGAGTCCATTTGGCCCATTGTCTCCAATTTAATTATCTTTTTCCTCATTCCCTGTGAAGCAGACTTGCCTCAGAGAGATGTCCAATTATTGACTGACCTGCACAGAGGAGAATGAGGGTGAAGAATGGAGATTGAATTGTTTTGTGAACTCTGACTCAAATTAGTATAATACCAACACTGTGAGTGGTGCATTTCACGGCTCCAGCCTATTAACCCATTAATATCACAAGCATTTTCCTGGGAGCAGTGCCATGATAGAAATGAAGTGCTGTTCTTAGCTGATGGTTTAATTTGCTGTGTACTAACAGCAAACACCAGTGTCAAAAGGGGGTAACTGGCTATAGGCAGACTGTGGACTTTCAGGGATGGGTAAAATTGGCCTCAAGTGGGAATTTGGGCAATGGAGAGTAGCTGTCTTTTTTACTTTCCTTTCAATTTTCACCCCCTTCTTATAACTGATGTAACTGAAGCAAATTCAGCCCTGCATTATAAAATGGAGCATGAAAGCAATTGGTGGTGGGAGGGGAAGGGGCCACAAATGGAAATTTGTTGTGAAACATTCCTTCGCAACAGTGTTGTAAGAGATTGAGCCTTAAGGCTTTTGACAAGTCCCACATGGGAGACTAATCAAGATGATAAGAGCCCCTGGGATCCAGGGTAATTTGAAATTTTGAATCTAAAATTGGCTTAGTGGCAGTAGGCAGAGGTTGTTTTGGTGAAAGGTTGTTTTTGTGACTGGAAGCTTGTGTCCAATGGTGTGCCACAGGGATTCATAGAATCGTAGAATCTCAACAGCACAGAAGAGGCCATTTGACCAATCGAGTCTGCAGCAACTCTCTGACAGAATATCTTACCCAGGCTCTCTATCCCAGCAACTCCATATGTTTATCATGGCCAATCATCTGACCTGCATATCTTTGGACTGTTTGGATAGGTGCTGGATCCCTTGCTGTTTGCAGCGTACATTAATGATCTAGATGTGAATGTAGGGGGTATGATGAGTGAGTTTATAGATGACATAAGAATTGTTGGTGTGGTAAATAGTGAGGACAAAAGCCTTAGATTACAGAATGATATAAACTGGCTGGTCAGATGGGCAAATGAAATTTAACCCTGAAGAGTGAGAGGTGATGCATTTTGGGAGCACTAAATGCAAAGGAATACACAATGGAGGGACACTACGAAGTACAAAGGATTTGAGGGACCTTGGTGTGCATGTCCGCAGATCCCTGAAGGCAGCAAGACAGGTAGATAAGGTTGTTAAAAAGGCATATGGAATACTTGCCTTTCTTAGTCAAGGCATTGAATATAAAAGCAGGGAGGTTATGATGTAGCTGTATAAAATGCTCGTTAGGCCACAGCTAGAGTACTGTTCTGGCCACACTATAGGAAGCATATGATTGCACTAGAGAGGGTGCAGAGGAGATTCACCAGGATGTTGCCTGGGCTGGAGCATTTCAGCAATGAAAAGAGGCTGGTTAGGCTGGGGTTGTTTTCCTTAGAGCAGAGAAGGCTGAGGGAAGGTCCTGATTGAACTGTATAAGATTATGAAGGACATAGGTAGGGTAGATAGGATGAAACTTTTCTGCTTGGTCAAGGGGTCAATAACCAGGGGGGCATAGATTTACAGTAAGGGGCTGGAGATTTTGAGGGGATTTGAAGAAAAACTTTGTTACCTAGAGGATGGTGGGAATCTGGAGCTCACTATCTGAAAGGGTAGTAGAGACTGGAACCCTCACAACATTTAAAAAACATTTAGATGCGCACTATAAATGCTGTAGGATACAAGGTGATGGACCACGTGTTGGAAAATGGGATTAGAATAGATGGGTGCTTGATGGCCAGTGCAGACATGATGGGCCAAAGGGCCTCTTTCTGTGCTGTAAAACTCTCACCCCACCATTGCACTTTTTCCCTCCTCACCCGAAACCTTCTTTTCTTCGATTCCTCCAGCTGAACGGAACCCAAGCTGTTGGGAAAAATCCACAGGAAATAGCTACACACAAAAAGATTAGTAACTCACAGTTAACCACATCTGGAAATGATTGCTTACAATCTCGTGTAATAAGGCCTGCATTACATTTAGATTCTGTTTTCAATTTGGGGGAATTAAAATGCATGAGTGATAGTGTCATTAAATTGCTTTCACTTTGGCTATCCAGGTAACATTGTCAGAGTGACGCAAACTCGGTCAAACTTGTTAAAACTCCCAAAGTATGTCGTAACCTGTTTTTTGCTTAAAGATCCATTTAACAAGCTGCTTTCTTTAGATGGAGACAGATTACTGCTGTACCAACATATAAATCTTCAGCTGGAAACTGGACTTCACCCTTTGGCAATCTAAAGTGGAACACAAAACCTCAGCTTCTGCCCCGATGTTGATTGAGGGGTAAATACGAATCAGAACACTGCTGCTTTTCCAATTACTGCCTTGGGGTCTTTCATATCCATCCTGCCTTGTTCGCTTTGACTTCTCATCTGAGAGGAGCCATCTTCACTCAGTAACACTTCCTCAGTACCATAGAATCCTTACAGTGCAGAAGGAAGCAATTCAGCCCATTGGGTCTGCACCGACTCTCCAAAAGAGCTCCTTACCCATGCCCACCTGCCCTCCCTCCCTCCATTCCTATAACCCTGCGCATTTACCATGGCTAATCCACCTAACCTGCACATCTTTGGACTGTGGGAGGAAACCGGAGCATCCGGAGGAAACCCATGCAAACATGGGGCGAATGTGCAAACTCCACACAGCCACCCATGGCCTGAATCGAATCTGGGTCCCTGGTGCTGTAAGGCAGCAATGCTAACCACTGTGCCACCATGCCACCCAGAGGTGTAAAGTATTCTGCTTAACACACTGGAGGACGACTTGAACCCACAACTAGCCTTCTGCCATGAAGGCAAGTATACTCATTACGGAGCCACAGCTGGCACAAGAGTCAACTGACAGGATGCAGTAATAAGGTTGCAAATTATTATCCATACTCTTAATGTGCCCATAACACATTCCTCTCTGCACTATTTTAATGCAGGTGTTACCCATTTATGAGCACAAGTACATTACTGTAATTTCTATTTTGACATCGCTTAACCTGAATGTTAATTTGGTATTATTAACCTAACACAGCTTTAACTGCTTTCCACCACAGGGCATGGAGGCTGGACTGTCTCACACATTCACTGCTGCATGGAGGAGAGGCACGGGAAAAGAAAGCAAGCCCATCTTCCCGGGTTCTAGTTCAGCCTGAGTTTGATTAACAGCCTACTTTGTGTCAATCAATTCTACGTTCACAGAGCAAGTAAACAGCCTCACTTTGCCGTTCACTTTTGCCTCGGTATTTCCAAGTACCAGGGAATAGTCTTGATTTCCCTGAACCCCTTCCGTTTTGTTAATTCTCCTCTCAACCTTTTAAATGTTCCTCAGATCTGGCCTTGACCATGTCCCTCAGTCTTCCCAGCTAACTCTTCCAGCACCGCAGTGTCAGCCTCTCCTTTGCGCAGCCCCCGTTAAAAGAATAAAAATTATAAATAGAAATGCAGCAAATGCAGGTTTCCAGTGCAGGTATAAAGCCGACCTTGTGAATCAGTTGTCTGGTAGAGAAACTGCCTCTTTCTCCTCAGTGACAAAGAAAATCAGGCAGCTTCTCTAACAGTTGGACAGTCCATAATGCCAGCTTCACACCACAGTGCCAAGCAGGAAAGCGACCCTTTCTAGATTCATGCTTGCAAGTTTTTTCTTTCATCTGAATTTTATTTCCAAGAACTCTTTAATTTGCTGACCATTTCTGATTTCTGCATTAACCATGAAGTGATATTGTTTTCCTGCTCGCAATCATTCCTTTATCTATTGTCAACTGGTGTTTCTACATTATTTTACCCTAAGCTATTATCATGTAATATAGCATGTGCTCAATTGTAGAATGACAGGAAGGCAACATAGGTACAAGTCATTCGGCCCAATTGATCAAAATGGTGCTTATATGACACCCAAGCCATGATCTTTTTGAATGGCGGAGCAAGCTGGAGGGGCTGAATGGCCTACTCCTGCTCCTTGTTTGTACACATGTTTGTAAGCCTCCTCCAGTTCAAATTTCTTTTCCCACTCTGCTGCCACACTCAGCTAAATCCTTTCTCCCTCAATCAATGTTAACTCCCACAACGACATACATAAGGCAGCGAGTTCCAGATTGTCATTCCTCTGTGCAAAGAAATTCATCTGAAATTCTTTGCACAGTTGCTATCTTGTAGCTATATTCCCATTGTTCTGTACTCGCCCACAAGTGGAAACAGTTTCATCAAGTTCCCCCTATCAAACCTCTGCACTATTTTAAAGACCTCTATCAGAGAAAGGATTCCTGGCTGACACAACCTTTTCTGATAGCTTCATCCCTTCATTTTGTCAACAGCCAGGACAAAGCAGCCCACTTGATTGAAGCCTTTTCCACCATCTTAAACATTCATTCCCTCCACCATTGGCACACAGTGGCAGCCACGAGTACCATCTACTGCAGCAACTTGACAAAGATTTTTCGGGAAGTATCTCCGACATTGTGGACCTCTAACACCTAGAAAGACAAGGCCTGGAGATGCATGGGAATACTACCACCACCAGGCTGGCCTCAGAGTCGCACAGCATCCTGACTTGGAAATTTATCGCTATTCCTTCATCATCACTGGGTCGAAACCCTGGGACTTCCTAGCTAAAGAAGAGTGGGACTAACTTCACCAGCAGTTGACATAAGGCTGCTCGTCACCACCACCTCAGGGGTAATGGGGGATGGGCAATATAATGCTAGCCTAGCCAGTGACATCCATGTCATGTGAAAGGAAAAGAAAGATTAAGAAAAAAGAAAATGTTCTAAAATTTTCTGCACTCTTTTATGAGATCATCATATGTGCAAAATGGTTGGCATAATTGCCTACTTAACAAATGATACTTTAAAGCAAGTGATTGTGTATGAAGTGTTTTGGCGGGTTTCTGGGAGACATGCTAAGACATGATACAATTGCAAGGCTTTCTTTTGCTGGATATTGCTCTGCGTGTTTGTAAAGGAGATTTTGAGCAGCAGCAAGATCCTTAATTATCACCTTTTTCCCTTCTGGACTCTCCTCCAGAAAAAGAAAAGAAATGTATTCCATATTCCAATTCCATAAGATGTGAATTACATGAATCAATTGATTTATGCTATCGCAGCACTCATTTCCCCCCTGAGTCCAAGCAACATAACTTGGCTGGTGTCCAACATGCACTATGAGGAATCTTAAATTGGATCAATCTGCACATTTTGTGATTCCTTTTCCATATATTCTTCCACTTCTGACTGCTTGCCTTGCTCAGTTTCTCATACATACTGTTAAATCTTTTATTGACACCCTGGTTTCCGTCCAAGGATCTGAAATAGAATTGTGAAGCCAAGTGGGGCCTATTAGTCACACCATTCAATGCGAGAGCTACAGTGAGAGCACTTCACCCTTTAAAATCACTTCCACATCCTACAACTGGTCATATTGCAGGAGCTGATGGTCTGATTAATCGTGCAGCTCGGCTCAAGGTCAGAAAAGAACAGCAAAACCTCATCAATAATTCTGAACAATGTGACCACTGGAGGTGAGCATTGTCCAGTGATCTTTCACCTTTGCCACCAGGCTGCTCTAACATAATGGATGAAAGGTCCTCAACTCTGTACTGTAGGGTCTCTCAATGGAATGAGTTTACTCAGTCTGGCTCCAGCTCTTAGGGTACATAGGCTTACACAATGTGCCAAGCAGCACTTTCACTGTGAGTGCTGGCAAGGTCTGGTTTGTGGTATTAAGCTTTAAAAGCATTGCAATTCGGTGCATTCCGGGCTCAACACATTTCTGGGAGCAGAACAGAGCAATCGTTGCAAAAGTAGCTGAGTTTCCTGCACTTGATTCGGAGAGTTTTGGTGCTATGACTTCTTCACTATAATAGGAAAACATTCCGAGCTTAAGAAGGGGACAGACTCACAAGCAAAAAAAAACCTAACTCCTACAGCAAGGAGAAAGGCAAATATTGGATTGCGAACAAAAGTGAGAGATGGGTAGAGATCGAGAATCAAATAATGGCTCCTGCTGCAGAGTGTGGGGGAAGAGGTTATTCTCTATATAGTATAGTAGGACCAGGCAGAGGCAAGGGGGAGGGGGGGGGGGTGTCTGGATCTCCAATCCAGGATGGGAATCTGATACCCAGATCATTTCTGGGTTCTGACTCCATGTTGGGCCAGTTTCAGTGACACAATGGCCCGGATTTTACCGGCCAGCCTGCCAGGAGAATTGGAATGGGCGAGGAGTGGAGCATGGAAAGGTCTGTTGATCTCGGGCGGGATTTTACAGTCTCGGGACGAGCGAGGCCATACAATCCTGCCCAAGTGATTTTCATATGCAAAGGGCCCAACTGGCCCTGGGGCAAGTCCTGTGCCCAATCAGCAGCACTGGGGGTGGCCTAGGGGAGGGGAATAAACCTAGACAGCCCTTCAAAAAGGCAAACAGTAAAAACGATAGGGGTCGTTGACTGATGTGTACAACAGGGACCTTGAAGGCCAGCACTGGCATGGGCAAGCATCCATGGGTGGCACCAAGTTTCTTGGATGCCTCCCGTGAGGCTCTAATAGATGTAGTGGCGGACAGCACAGAGTCCTTAGAATCATAGAATCACTACAGTACAGAAAGAGGCCATTCGGCCCATCGAGTCTGCACCGACCACAGTCCTACCCAGGCCCTACCCCCATATCCACCCTCTAACCTACGCATCTCAGGACACTAAGGGCAATTTTTAGCATGGCCAATCAACCTAACCCGCACATCTTTGGGGGAGGAAACCGGAGCACCCGGAGGAAACCCACGCAGACACGAGGAGAATGTGCAAACTCTACACAGACAGTGACCCAAGCCGGGAACCGAACCCAGTTCCCTGGAGCTCTGAAGCAGCAGTGCTAACCACTGTGCTACATGCCTCCCCAAAGCTACGCCCGAACAGGGACTTGAACCCTGGACCCTCAGATTAAAAGTCTGATGCTCTACCGACTGAGCTATCCGGGCTCCTTGTTCTTATAAAAGAAGAATTGAGCTCAAAGACACTGAGAGAGCCAGGATAGACGTGGTGACAGCAGAAAAAGGACCTGAACGTTATGGGTCCAATATACAAATAGACTCAATGGTCTGATAATGTCTGGACAGGTGAGTGACAATTGACACCTAGGTGACGGGCCTCTAGTTCTCTATAATCCAGTGTTCCAATGGCGCAATCGGTTAGAGCCTGGTACTTATACAGCAGTGCAGCCAACGAGCTATGCCGAGGTTGTGAGTTCAAGCCTCGCCTGGAGCAAATATTTTGGGGCGGCATGGTATCACAGTGGTTAGCACTGCTGCCTCACTGCGCCAGGGACCTGGGTGCAATTCCGGCCTCGGGTCACTGTCTGTGTGGACTTTGCACATTCTTCCCATATCTGCGTGGGTTTCTTCTGGGTGCTCCAGTTTCCTCCCACAGTCCAAAGATGTGCAGGTTAGGTTGATTTGCTATGCTAAATTGGCCTTTTGTGTCAGGGGGATTAGCAAGATAAATACGTGGGGTTGCAGGGATAGGGTCGTTGAGGACCAGAGCACAAATGTCTAATACCAATTGGCTAATCAGGCATTTACGCTGTCATTTGCTGTTGACTCTTGGGTACTACAGCTAATGTTCTGCATCGTGCCTTCTTCCCCTTGAGGCCCCTCACTGTGCTTCTCTGACCTCCTCCTGAGCAGAAGGATGTATCTACTGAGGCCCCTCCTCACTACTCTGTTTAATGCTTAGAGTAGCCAGTTCCTGTTTCCTGTTCCCTCACCTGCTGCATGTTTGTTTACAAGGGCTCCCTCTGCCAACCTCTGCTGTCCCAGAAATACCAGCACTCAGATCCCAAATACAATCCTTTCAGCACCTCTGAGATTAAAACTCTGCACCACTGGCTGAGCCAATGGAAACAAATTAAAACATGCTACCGTGCAAAGGGACCTGGGGGTCCTTGTGCATGAGACGCAAAAGCCCAGTCTGCAGGTACAACAGGTGATCAAGAAGGCAAATGGGATGTTGGCCTATATTGCGAGGGGGATAGAATATAAAAGCAGGGATGTCTTGATGCACCTGTACAGGGCATTGGTGAGGCCGCAGCTGGAATACTGTGTGCAGTATTGGTCCCCTTATATGAGGAAGGATATATTGGCATTGGAGGGAGTGCAGAGAAGGTTCACCAGGTTGATACCGGAGATGAGGGGTTTGGATTATGAGGAGAGGCTGAGGAGATTGGGTTTGTACTCGTTGGAGTTTAGAAGGATGAGGGGGGATCTTATGGAGACTTATAAGATAATGCGGGGGCTGGATAGGGTGGAGGCGGAGAGATTCTTTCCACTTAGTAAGGAAGTTAAAACTAGAGGACACAGCCTCAAAATAAAGGGGGGTCGGTTTAGGACAGAGATGAGGAGGAACTTCTTCTCCCAGAGGGTGGTGAATCTCTGGAATTCTCTGCCCACTGAGGTGGTGGAGGCTACCTCGCTGAATATGTTTAAAGCGCGGATGGATGGATTCCTGATCGGTAAGGGAATTAAGGGTTATGGGGATCAGGCGGGTAAGTGGTACTGATCCACGTCAGATCAGCCATGATCTTATTGAATGGCGGGGCAGGCTCGAGGGGCTAGATGGCCTACTCCTGCTCCTATTTCTTATGTTCTTATGTTCTTATAATGCTGCGTTTTCAAACTATATCCACTGGCCTTCGTGGCTCCCATTGAGTTCACGAATGTTGGACCGATATGTCCTATAATGACGGTCATATACCCAAGTAGCCATTCAGGCATGTCAGACCAACCACACCCCCCAACTGAAGATTGCAAACTGCTGCTCCAAAGTATTTTATTGAGCTTAACAGTGTGTTTGATAAACACTGAATTAGTTCATTTGACTCAATCCTGAGATCAAGGGTTTATCTTATGAACAGGTTGGGGCCTATACCATTGAAGTTCAGAATGAAAGATAATTTTATTGAAACATAGAGGGTTCGATTTTTCCACCCCGCAGCACTAATCAAGCAGCAGGAAATATGAGTGAAAGATGAAACATTGGGCGGTTTTTGCCTATCCCAATATTGCCGGTCTCTTCTAGCTGGTGTGATCGACCTCGAGCCCGGGATGGGCGGAGGCTGATTTAAATATTTATTAGCTCATTTTAATGTAATTAACAAGCCCGGGACATAATACAATTAGGGGATTTTCACAGTAACTTCATTGCAATGTTAATGTAAGCGTACTTGTGACACTAATAAAGTAAACTTTAAACTTTAATAGTCTGGGCTCACTTAGCTTTCTGACTTCACCAGTGGAGGTCCTCACCTGTGAGGGTCACAGATGGTCCCCATCAATGGAGAGCAGATGTGCTGGCCTCACCGGTGGCACCAGAGACTAAGCCCCCTGGGTGTTTGGGGTCAGGGGCAGGCAGTGCCCCTTGGGCATGTCAGCCTGGCACACTCAGTCTGGGAACCTGGCAGTGGTGGTGGGAGGGTGGGCGTTCTGGTCGGCGGGGGCCACCAATCAGAGGTTGTGGCTACTGATTGACAGTTAAGGCCACAATCAGGAGGCTGGCGATCGGGAGGCCTGTGATCGGGGGTTCGGCCAATCAGGAATCAAACGAATGGGGGGGTGGCGTTCTGCTGAACCGGAGGTCAGTGACCGAGAGGCCAGCGATCAGGGGAGAGGCAATCGGGAGGAGGTGGAGGGGATTCCATGGGGGGAATGGTGACTAGGGGGATCTGTGGGGCAGGGGTGATGTCTATCGGGGGGGCAGGGTGCTTTGACAGTTCTCCCCGCATACAGCATATACTTGTACGCAGCATACTGGGAGATCAGGGCGCATGCGCAATAGCGCTCCTAGCAGTCAGCAGCCAGTTTCCCAGTGTAAATAGGCACTGCCATCCCACCCGCCCGCCCCCCCCCCACCCCCCCCCCCGCCCCCCAACTGGCGGGAATCAGTTTACTGCCTCTGTAATGCATAAAGTGCTGTAAACTCACGTAACTTACCTTACTGGAAAAACGGGCAAGATAACCTGCTGTTTTCTCGCCCATTCATCACTTTTTTTAGAAAGTTCTGATCCTGAGGGCACTTGATAGGGATGCTATTTCCATTCATGAGGGAGACAAGAACTAGAGGACACTGTTTAAGAATATGCCAGCTTTTAAGACTGAGATGAGGAGGAAGATTTTTTTCTCTCATAACCACAACGAGGTTGAAGTAGGTATGCAAAATTCTCTTCTGTAGAAAACAATGGAGGCTGGGTCAAGGCAGAGTTTGACAGATATTTGATAGACAAAGACGACAAAGGTTATGGGGGGCAGACAGGGAAGGAGTTGAGATCACAACCAGAACAGCCATGATCTTATTGAATGGCCAACCAGTTTAAAGGGCTGATTCGTCTACTCCTGCTCCCAAGTCCTACATTCCAACAAGCACCAAGTTTTCAAGCCTTTCCTCATATCAAGCCTCTCAGCATCCGAGGAAACCTACACATTATCTTTATGTAGATTCAAGTTCTTCCTGCAGAATAGCTCTCCAATGGTGGTCTTTTTTAGGTTTTATATAAATCAACATTAACCTGTGGCTTTTAAATTCTGTGTGACTTATAATAAAAACTAGAATGGCCTTCACTATTTTTTAAAGTCAACATAAGCCAATTCCTCCCGTGAACCTGGGCCTCCAAACTGACCCGCTCTTTCACAGCCCAATGCTTGCTCCCAATCAGACTTATTCTGCTGGTACTTTTTCACTAATATACATCATCTCAAATTCAAATGGATGTCCATTCACAGACTTTTCACCCCTTCCTCCATTTTTCATAGTTGCTTTTTTGGTGTTAGCTTCCAATTTCAACACCGCGCTCCCTGTGCTTGTATCCAAATCGTTATTACCCACAGAACAGCAGTAGCACCAGAACCACTTCTACGGTGGCACAGTGGTTAGCACTGCTGCCTCACAGTGCAAGGGACCCGGGTTTGGTGATCGTCTATGTGGAGTTTGCATGTTCTCCCCGTGCTTGAGTGGGTTTCCTCTGGGTGCTCTGGTTTCCTCCCACAGTCCAAAGATGTGCAGGTTAGGTGGATTGGCCATGCTAAATTGACCCTTAGTGACAGTGGGTTACGGGGATGGGGCCTGGGCCTGGATGGGGTCAGTGCAGGCTCGATGGGCCAAATGGCCCCCTTTAGCACTGTAGGAATTCTATGATACTCCTGAAAATTTGTCCTTAACTCCCAAGAAAACTCTGTTTTCTCTCCCCTTGATCCAGTTTTTAATCCAGTTAGCTATCCTCCCCCTAATTCCATTCCTCTTAACTCCCATGACGGAACTTGCTATATGAAAATTGCCTCCCATATTTACTGTCTTATCTAATAACTACGATTGCAATTCAAAATATAGTCCATTGGCTGTGAAAGCAGAGGGACTTTGAGGATATTGAGGCATAATATCAATCAAGTTCTTTCCTTTCCTTCTATTATTTGACATGTCACCATTTAAAAAAAAAGATAATTTAGAATAAACGTCAAGAAAGGGTAAAGTCAGTACTTACATCCTGGATCCCTCTAGGCTCCATGTAGAAACCTGTAGCAGCACTTCCTCCACTAAGAGTTTTTGCTGCAAATATTGCCTGAATGATTTAAAATAATTGGTAAAAGAACCAGGGAGAGGATTTTTTTAATGTAGTGAATTGTTAGGATATTGAAAGTGCTGCCTGAAAGGGTATTGGAAGCAAATTCAATAGTAGCTCTTAAAAGAGAATTGGATATATACTTGAAAGGAAAGCAAATGCAGCGTTATGAGAAAAAGCAGAGAAATGGGACTAACTGGTTAGTTTGAGGAAAAAATGGGCCAAATGGCCTCCTCATATCATATGTGACTCAATGATAAAATGTTGGTGGTTTCCTGTGAATGACAGGCTCTGTTTTCTTTTAATGTTGGAATCCTGTTACAGTGAAGTGAGTCATTTAGTTTATAAATGAGAGTGGTTGTTACCAATTGGGGAAGATTAGGGAATTATTCTTCAGTATTTTAAGAACTGGTTTACGTCAGTATATGGCCTGTGGAAAAGAGTGGCTCCAGATTTGCCCTTTCCTCAATGTATGAGCAGTGATTCTAACATTCTGCACCATTTGATGCATTTAATCTGCCGGAAAGTTCATGCAAGGATTTTCCTACCCTCCGATGTAATGACTTCAACGAGGTCCATGAGTTGGACCTGTTGGAGTATGAGCTCCCTAATTGAGGCCGGTTAAGGCTGCCCAATCAGGGAGCTCTAAAGCGACATATGTGGAGTGTCCAGGTCACCGGCACTCGGGGTGAATACTCTGTCCTGAGAAATACCTGCCTGAGTATTGCAAACCATCGTAAATAAATATGTTTTGATGAAGGAACACTGGTCTCTCTGACATTATTTCACCCAAAAGGAAATAGAGCAAAATTGCAGAATACCTGGCTGATTCTATTCCTTGAATCGGGTGACTTTGCCCCCAAGAGATTTCCATAGCCTGAGTACTTCAGAAATCAACATTTAACAATATTCCTTTATCTGTTGTCCCTGAAATGAGTCTTTGTACTAAGCTGCTTCTTGTAGCACAGTGCGTTCCACTTTCTAAACTGAGTGCAACCTCTCCATCAGTACGATGAAATATTCCACTGGACTCCCTTATCCTGACCTTTATTGTTACAAACTAATGATCTGCTGTGTTGTTGCGAGACAGAATTATTTTTTCTTTGGACACCAAATAAGCTTCAGGAGATACCGATTCTCTTCAGCCTGCTCACAAGTCGAGTCCTTGGTTTGTCCGAAGGCTTAAGTCTTGACCTAGTTACTGTGTAAACAGATCACTACAAAGTGCGACAAGAGGCTTGGATGTTTTCTTGGAGATTTGATCACTTGGTCTTCTGAATCCAATTACTCTGCCTGGTCAAACAGCTTTTTCACCCCTGTATTTTTAGGAGTGATAAAAATTTTCAACAAAAATGAAATCTGTCGTTGCCGTTTCTCTCCCAGGATGTGCAGTGCCCAAGAGTTTAATCTTTTAATTCTTGGAAACTCCATGGCGATTTAGGATGGTTAGCAGCCTTCGTGCAGAACCACTGACAATTTTTGTGTTCTTTAGTTGGTCTTCGATTTGTTAACATGGAATAACATTGAGAATGAGACTTGTGGTCAGGGAGAGAGTGCGGAAGTGTAGGGTAAAAAGCTCCATTCAGAGTGGTAAAGGTTGGAAATGAGATTCCATATTGATCAATTGTGGACTGATTATTGTTCATAATTTATATCAACAGGTTAGAATTTGGCATCAAAAACCCAATTTCAAAATTTGTGGATGACATCAGATTAGGAGGCTTGAACAACACTGAGGAAAATGACAAACTAAAAGAGGATATCAATAAACCTGCAGAAAGGGCATAAAATTAGCAAGTTAATTTAAATATAGGCAAGCGTGGGGTATTACATTTTAGTGAGACATCTATTCATCCAGCAGAAGGTACTCCTCAGTTAAAGGCAATAAAATGAAACAAAACTTACTCCAACAGATAAATCAAAGAGAAAGGTTTACTCAAGACACTTCATTACTCCAAAGTTGAGGCCTCACCTGGGGCCTTTCCAAGCTCCCAACAGTTTCTTATTTATACTGAGTCAGCTGGTCAGCTGATCATCACATCATTTTGTCATTGGTGACATAGTTTACTGGGTCAGCTGACCCTTACAACTAGTTACCATTGGTCAAACTAAAACAGGTCCAATGTTATCATTGGTTACATTCTAACGAAGTCCTCCTGTTATTTGAAATATAAGAACCTAAATATGTAGGGGAGCAAATGCACAAACCACTGAAGTTTTTACTTCTAAGCTTTTGTTGCTAAAGGCTTATTTTTAGAGGAATACAATTAAGAATGAGAAAAATTATGCTCAATTCTATTGCACCTTGGTTAGACCATACTTGGAGTACTGTGTGCAGTTCTGGTCAGCATATTATAGAGAATGGATGTAGAGGCACTGGGAATGGGGCAGTATAGTTTTACACGGATGATGCCAGAAATACAAGGTTAAGTGTGAATATTGAATGGACTGAGTCCCTTTTGAAGGGCGAAGGCTGAGGGGGTGACCAATTATCTTTTAAATTATGAGAGGTTTTGATATACTGAATGCAGAAGTCTGGATTTTTGCTTTGGGGGCTGGCACCAAAAGGTGAGACTGTTTCTGGGCCACAAACCCATCCCCCAGTGGTGGGATTGGTGTGGCGGGCTTTGGAGGGCAGTTACGTATTCTAATTTTGACTGGGGCTCCCCTTCATTGACATGGAGGTATGTTCCTTGTCCTATTAAGAGCAGTGAACAGGTTCGGGAAGTTGGAGGGCTACTCCAGCTTTAGAGCATTATCCAGGCATGGTAAGGGGCCTGGGAGACCATTTCAATGGGAAGGTAACCCGATCTGCCACTTCTAAAACATTTAAAATTACAAATATACAACAAGCTTCGAGGCCAACTCTGAGGATGATGAACTCTTCTACTGGGTGGCCTAGAGATGCACCACCCTATCCCAGGTCAGTCAGGCTGAAAGGGCCTGGGATAGACCCACCTGGAAAACTGGTGCCCCGGCATGCTGATGGCTGTCCATGTCCAGTTCCTGGTCGCATCACGTAACTGGGGGCTGACAGGAAAATCCCAGTCGGCCTCCATTATTTCCCTGAACAAGGCTCATATTGAGCCTAATTGCCTGCTTCACGGGCCTTGGGGGTGGGGGGCGGGGTGGGGGGGGGGGCGGCAGGAGGTCTTGCAGGGCCCCAAACAACTGTCCGCCAAACTGGCCAACTTTGGGAATGGGTGAGCTGGCTTTGTAATTTTTGGGTCCTGTCTGGCTTGATTGCCAACCTCAACATGACTTGAAAATTCAGCCCAAGTTTTTCCTCTTGTGAGGAAGAGCAAAACCAGAGGCCGTCACAGGAGATAGTCACCAAGAACTGAATAGGGAATTCAGAAGAACCTTCTTTAATAGAATGTGGTGAGAATATTGAACTTGCTACCACAAGGAGTGATTGAGATGAATAGAGTAGATACAATTAAGAAGTTGGATAAACATATGAGTGAAAAGGAGTGGAAGGTTAGGTTGATGGGTTTAAATGAGGAAGATTGGGAAAAGGAGGTCATGTGGAGCATAAAGACTTACATGGACTGGTTCAGTCGAATGGCCTGTTTGTGTGCTACATATTCTCTGTAATTCTCTGCAACAGAAGAGTTTTTTATATTAAGAAACATCAAAATAGATGATGTATTTAAAATGAAATGAGTGGACATCAGGCTCAAGGCATGAGATTGGAGTCTACACTTTAACTCCAATTTCCGTGGAGCATTGGAGGTGCAATGGACCTTTAGAATGGTGGTCAGGACATGGATTCGAAAGTCCCACCCCATTTCTGACAGATCCCATTTTCTCCAGTAGGGCGTGACTCACATCTGAGGGGAAACCTGAACTCAGCAGGGCTATTTGGACTAACTGCTGAGGTAAAGCAGACCCCATTTTCACTGTAGCAAGGGCTTAAACCCAATGGAGAAGATTTATAATTTTTAGAGTAATCATAGAAATCATAGAAACCCTACAGTACAGAAAGAGGCCATTCGGCCCATCGAGTCTGCACCGACCACAATCCCACCCAGGCCCTACCCCCATATCCCTACATATTTTACCCGCTAATCCCTCTAATCTACGTATCCCAGGACACTAAGGGGCAATTTTAGCATGGCCAATCAACCTAACCCGCACATCTTTGGACTGTGGGAGGAAACCGGAGCACCTGGAGGAAACCCACGCAGACACGAGGAGAATGTGCAAACTCCACACAGACAGTGACCCGAGCCGGGATTCGAACCCAGGTCCCTGGAGCTGTGAAGCAGCAGTGCTAACCATTGTGCTACCGTGCCGCCTGTAGATGTAAATGTTCTTGAATCGTGGATAAATTCTTTAGAACTGTCAAACTGTGAAATTATTTAAATACTTCATCCTTTGAGGAATAATAAAATGCCTGCCTGTGTCAATGAGAGGTAAAATAATATGTTCTAGTGGTTACAATAGCTGTTTATTGACAAAACTCTGAGGGCTGTCTTAATGTGTTTATGCTTGGCTGCTTTCTAGAACCTGTTATTATCTCAGCATGGGGCCCTAAGTACACAGTTTGACTGGCAGCTCAAAGAGGATTAGCTGTCTTTGATGTGGGGTAATGAATACAAGGCTGTTTACATTTATAAGGGTCTTAGTACTTGAGTGGATTTAAAAGTTTTAAATGGGCTTTCATGAATGGGTGCTTTTTTCACTCCAGTGAATGCAGTCATAGATATTTAGAACTTGATTTGATTTCACCTCGACATGACTCCTGGGATCTGCCCATGATGGATACTGGGTGAGTTCGCTTGGATTCTATAAGGGTCAATGATGATGGATAGGTTGGCGTGAGTTGGCATGAATTGGCAGTAATTTAACTTTTTTGGAGAGGTAGGGATATGGATATGGCCCCGGGATACCTTTGGGAGAGGGGAACTGCCCCTTGGGTTGTTAAAAGTCAACATGAATCATAGAATCGCTACAGTGCAAAAGGAGGCCATTTGGCCCATTGAACCTGCACTGACAATGATCCCACCCAGGCCCTATCCCTGCAACCTCATGTATTTACCCTGCTAATCCCTCTGACACTAAAGGGCAATTTAGCATGGCCAATCAACCTAACCCACACATCTTTGGACTGTGGGAGGAAAACAGAGCACCCAGAGGAAGCCCATGCAGACATGGGGAGAATGTGCAAACTCCACACAGTCAACCGAGGCTGAAATTGAACCTGGGTCCCTGGCGCTGTGAGGCAGCAGTGCTAACCACTGTGCCACCATGCTGCCCATTATGAATGTTCATAAAGAGTGTATAATCTTCTTGGAACTGCCAAAAGTAACTGTTAAAAGGAACTAAATTTAAAACTTGTGCCATTTCTATTTTTGAAAAACTCTTTTTAATGAAAATCAATGTTTGAAATTTCACTCAGTATTTTGACATAGGCCTGGGAGGTGTTTCTGGATTTGGGGTTTGCAACTGATTTTACAATCTTCCATTATCACAGTGAGGTGTCTCTCAGTTCACAGTTTGATTGAGAGCCTCAAGTGGCTATAGATTCTATGAAGTAAGGTTATGAATTTCAATAAAGGCAAAATACTGCAGATGTTGAAATCTGAAAGAAAAACAGAAAATGCTGGAAAAACTCAACAATTCTGAGAGCATCTGTGGAGAGAGAATAGAGCCAATAGAGCTGGCAAAGGGTCATCCTGACTTGAAACATTGGCTCTCTATTCTCTCTCCATAGATGCTGTCAGACCTGCTGAGTTTTTCCAGCCTTTTCTGTTTTTGTTACGAATTTCAGTGCTTGTTTTTTATAAGGGTTGAAAGGAAGTTAGATGTAGTGAATATTTGGCTTTAATCAATTAGTGCATTAAAAAAAATACTGAATTCTACAACGGACAATTAATAATGTCTTTAAATCTCAGCATGGGCCTTGAGGTCTTCCCATGGTGGAGAGTAATGTTGTCAACTGTAATTAAATGTATTCCTGGAGGTTTCGTCACATGGACTGCTCCACGCTCCAGCCATTAGTCAGCCAATGCATCCATCCTCATAGAAATCATAGAAACCCTACAGTGCAGAAAGAGGCCATTTGGCCCATCGAGTCTGCACCGACCACAATCCCACCCAGGCCCTACCCCCATATCCCAACATATTTACCCGCTAATCCCTCGAACCTCCACATCTCAGGACACTAAGGGGCAATTTTAGTGTGGCCAATCAACCTAACCCGCACATCTTTGGACTGTGGGAGGAAACCGGAGCACCCGGAGGAAACCCACGCAGACACGAGGAGAATGTGCAAACTCCATACAGACAGTGACCCAAGCTGGGAATCGAACCCAGGTCCCTGGAGCTGTGAAGCAGCAGTGCTAACCACTGAGCTACCGTGCCGCCCGTACATCCTCTAGATGTACTCCCTTCCTAGGTCAATCAGAAAGCAAAAAGATTAATTGCCCAATTGGGTAATACTTGACTCTCAGTCAAGCAACCTTTTCCTCCATTTTCAACATTTTTATGTTTGGTAAAGAGAAATGTTCAAAGAAAAAGTGAAAAAAATCTCTTTTAGTCCTAATGATTTTTCTTGAGGATTGTACACAATAGTGTCTTAGGGATTGATCTTCAATTCTTTGAGAACTGAGGCCAGCCCTTGTGGGTTGGTCACCCTAGTAATTGGTGGAGGGCTTGGGTTGGCATGAGTTGGCATTTGATTGGTATAGGGCAATAAAGGGCCATAGGGAGTGGGTAGAGGGGCATAGGTTGGCATAAGTGCTATAAGGCTGTGGGGATGGGCAGAGGTCATGAGGTAGCATGGGTTGGAATGGATAGGGCATGGGGGGGTGAGGAGTGAGGGCTGGAGGTATGTTTTATGTTTTATTCTTTTTAAAAAGTCTTCAACACAATGCCGGCGCCTTGAAGCAGACTTACCTAGCCTCCCTCTGCATCTAGCAACCTTTGTTTCCGGCGTCACCCACTACACGTCCCAGAGAACCTGACCCCCTGGAAAAAACAAGTCCAAAGTTCCAGGCACTATCTCCTGGGTCGAGATTGTGTAGCTACAAAACTGTGTGCTTCCAACCCAGGAGTGACAATCCAGCCTCTGTCTCTTCCTTGATTGATTTTGCTGGAACTAGTTTCTGTTCTCTGATGAATGCCATTACAAAACCAATGGGAACAGTAATAGCGGGTGGCAATATATGTAGGAACAATCTTGGACGATCTCTCCAGCTTCTCCTCTTCTGCAGAGCACAAAGAACGAAAGAAACAACATGGGCAGCATGGTGGCAGAGTGGTTAGCACTGCTGCCTCACAGCGCCACGTTAAATTCCGGCCTCGGGTACCTGTCTGTGTGGAATTTGCACGTTCTCCCCGTGTCTGCATAGGTTTCCTCTGGGTGCTCTGGTTTCCTCCCACACTCCAAAGATGTGCAGGTTAAGTTGATTGGCCATGCTAAATTGACCCTAGTGTTAGGTGATTAGCAGGGTAAATATGTGGAGTTGCAGGAATAGGGCCTGGGTGGGATTGTGGTCAGTGCAGACTCGAAGGGCCGAAAGGCCTCCTTCTGCACTGTTGGGATTCTATGAGTCTATAAAACATGCATTTATATGTTGCCTGTCACGACTGCGAGTTGTCATCACTTCCTTTACAATCAATTCTGAAATTCAGTCACTGTTGTAATTTCAGAAACACGCTGCGGGACCTTCAGCGCACCCCGTGGCGTGTTTGTTGGCGATGCGGGGTGCGGTTCCGACCTTGGTCGGTGGTGGGATCTTCTGGTCCCTCTGTTGTCAATGGGATTTCCCATTGAATCCACCCCCTACTGCTGGGAAACCCGTGGCAGGGGATGGGAGATGAGGGGGGGGGGGGGGGGGGCGGATTACGTTGACGGGATTGGAAGATCCCACCAAAGGCCAGAAAACCCTGCCCATGCCTGTTAATTTGCACACAGCCAAGTTCTGCAAACAAAAACAAAATAATGGCCAAATCATCCATTGTAGTGACGTGAACAGAGGGATAGTTATTAACCCAGACAGCAGACCAGAACCTCTGCTCTCTTTTGAAGGAGGCCAGTGGGAATCTTTCATTCCCCTCAGGAAGGGGAGAGGACAGATTTTTAAAGACAGCACCTACAACAATGCAGATTTGCTTCAATACTGTACTTGAGTTTTCTTGCCCCCCCCCCCCCCCCCCCACTGCGATGGGACATGAAACCACAACCTTGAGAACCAGAGGTGAGACTGTAATCAGTGAGTCATGGCTGGTAACAAGTTTATTTGCAGCAAATTCACACATTTTCAAATCTATTGTTTATTACTTGTTCATATCTTTGCTAAAAAAGCTTATTTTTAAAATATCTATCCAGATTCTTCCCCTTTAAGTGTCTTTGAAGCTAAAACTGAACCAATGTGTAAAATATTAAAATATGTGAGAAACATATTATCAACTCGCCTTTTGATTATGGATCAGAGGAAAACAACAGCTGAACTTGTCGAATTAGTTTCAAACTTATTCAGTCATCAGATCTATCAAACAGCATCTGCATTTTCATGTGGTAATGGTTCAATAAAGTTTTAAAAAGCAAGTCTCTGGTTAACCACATCATGAATCCCATGCTAAATTTTGCATGCATGCTATAATTCTGTGAAATCTCCCATCAATTGAAATGCTGACAGAATATCTGTCAACACGCCAAGTCTGAATACAATCTCTTCGATGATCGCCAGAAAGTCCGATCTTTGAATGGTTTTGAGAGTCTGGGCACTGGATTGAAATAATGGGCGGAATTTTTCCAAAAAAAATTCTAAGCATCAAACGGGTGAAAAAACGATAAGTTTTAACGCTGTTCTTTTCAGCGAGGTGAGTAACGCAAATTTACGGCACTCTGTGCATAAAAGGAGCTGTCATGTGATTCTCACCAATAGTGGGGGTGGACCCTCAGCTCGCCTGTGAAGCTGGCTGCCGAGCTCCTGTCAATCCCCTTCCCCATGGACGTTGACAGCTCCCCCAACCGATCGGCACTCCAAATATTGCCCCCCCTCCCCAACCCCCCTGATTGCGGCCCAAGACATCACCCCCCAACCACCCCCCCAGACATTGCTCCCCTCAACTTCCCAATCGCCACCCTGGCTGATTGCCCCTGACCCTTCGATTGCCGCCTCCATCGATCAAAGCCTCTACTGCAGAGTTGACCCCTGGCCACAGCCCCTTCTAGCCCTGTCCCCTTGAGACTGCCAGTGTTCCCAATGGGCAGTGCCAGGGTGCCAGGCTGGCATTGCCCAATGGATACTATCGGACTCTGCCCTGGGGGCTTCAATGTCCCATCTCTTCCTCCCTGGTGAAGGTGTTGATTCATAATTCACACAACCTTTCCAAATGGACATTCTTTGTAGGAACAAAAGTACAAAATGTTGAAAAAGTTCAGCAGGCTTGATAGTAACTGTGGACAGAGAAAAGAGAGTTAATGTGTCGAGTCCATGTGACTCTTCATAGGAGTAATGGGTTTATTCGACAAAAAGGACGCCCAGATCATCTAATTCACTTTCTGCCTCCCAGGAAGCGGAAGGCCATGGCAGTTTTAACAATTGGACCTTATTTCAGTGCCACATGACACAATGATGATGGAATTGTTGATTAATTATGACAGTCAATCTCTGTTCGGTGGTCCACACTTGATTCAAGGAAAGGCCATGAGAGTGGAGTGTTTCAGGAACATTGAGTGGAAGTGTTGGTAAACTATTCGACTGTGGACCCTCTGCCACATTGAAGTCATCAAAAATTCTGATATGTGTATCTTAACTTGCACCAAGCCCCATTCTCTCATCATCCTTTTTTCTCACTAACCTGCATTTTCTCCCAGAGCATCAGGAATTCTTCTTCCGTCTCTAATTGTCCTTGAGAGGGTGGTGACGAATGCACCCTCATGGTCCATGTGGTGTAGGTAAACCCACAGTTTCAACTCTTCTGTAGCAATTTGGATACAACTGAGTGACTGTCTAGGCTTTTTCACAGGACAATCACACAGCTGTAGATTTGGAGTCACATGTAGGCCAAACCAAGTAAAGGCAGCAGATTTCCTTCCTAAAAGGACATTAGTGAACTGGATGGGTATTTACAGTTATGCATTAGTTTCATATTCATTGTTACTGAGTCTAGGTGCCAGATCTTTTTATTAATGGAATTGAAATGCTTCCAGCTGCTGTGTGTCCAGAGCATTAGCCCAGATTCCTGGGTAACTTGCCTAGGGACATCACCATAATGCTACCATTCCTTTTGGGGGAAGGGGGGGGTGGTGGGGCAGGAGGAACATACCTATAAACCCAGTCAGAATGAAGAAATATTTTCCCACTTTTAAAAAAATTCATTCATTCAAGGGACATGGGCATTACTGGTTGGCCAGCATTTATTGTCCATCCCGAGCTGGCCAAGGGCAGTTGAGAGTCAACCACATTGCTGTGGCTCTGGAGTCACATGTGGGCCAGACCAGGTAAGGACGGGAGGTTTCCTTCCCTATAGGACATTAGCGAACCAGATGGGGTTTTCTGACAATTGACATTGGTTTCGTGGTCATCAGTAGATTCTTAATTCCAGATATTTGTTATTGAATTCAAATTCCATCATCCGCCATGGCGGGATTCGAACCTGAGACCCCAGAACATTAGCTGAGTTTCTGGATTAATAGTCTTGCGATAATACCACTAGATCATCGTAAGTGGGCCTTCTGAAGGGTCACTTGCCTCTTGCTTCCAATCTGCAACATCCCTGGTGGTGACAGTGCAGCGGCTTCTCTGCTCAGGCGCTGGTCACAATGGTGCTCTGAAGGTGTAATAGGACTCTGATCTGCATAGAAATGTCGGACTGCAGCCTGCTTTTCGGGCAGTTGTCTCATCAGTCTGCAGGTTAACCATCGTGACTTGTGCGGAAATGTGAGCCACTCGATTTTAGCCTGCCAGGTCCAAATCGTTCCTTCTGGTGGTGAGTCAGTGGAGAGGTGACCAGGAACCTGAATCCTGGCTCATTTCCTGGCCCATCCCACCTCCCGTTCACTTGCCCAAAGGAAGCAAGGGCAATGTCAATGCCACAAACTGCTGCCTGACTTGAAGCTGTTCACAACACAGACCCGGGAGCAAACCTTGAGATCTTGCTCATCAGTCATAAAGCACAATTTGTGCTTCAGCTGCACCATCACCACTAACCCAGATGATGTCTAGCTGGGGCTGACAGATTGGGCCCACTTCTACCCACCGATGATATCACGCAGAACACAAAGTTCCTCCACAAGCATTTCCTGTGGCCCTGTCGAATCTTTCTCACTCTCCTATGAAAGAGTAATTCAAATAGATCAACATTTCTTGTTGGTCTTGCCCCCTTCCAGCAAAACACCTCTTTCAAGCAGGAACAGCCTGTTCTTGGTAACATCACCAAATCTCATTCCATCAACAAATCCCAATGGCAGTCACGTTGTTCAAGAACCTTGTGGGCGTGGCAAATCAGTAGCTTCCTCACAGAAACATTGACAATGCATCAAAGTGGTTGGCAAAATTTTATGTGTCGGTGGTGCCGTCCTTATAATTTTGGTTGAGTTGCCATTTAAAGAAAAAATTGTTTACCAAATGTTGTTGACTTCTACACGATCCCACTAGTTGGAAAATCTGTTTTCTACGACATGGAATTCTGTCTGTGGTAAAGTTATGTTTGATGTTCACATCTGTTTATAATCTGACCAATTTCTCCCCCCCTCAACCCCAACCAATAAACAAATAGTTTTAGAATTGTCCTTTTAAATGCTGTCTTTGTAATGTCCCTTATTCATGAGAATGCCAATCGTCTGAGAAATTTAAAGAGATATTTCCATTGTGAGAATGGCAAACACCTTAGAAAATTAAAGGGACACTTCTTGCTCCTGTCAGTTTGCCACATCATACCTCCCCACCCCCCTCCCCCGACCCCTGCTGAAAACGAACCCTTATGTCCTGATGTTAATTCAGTTGCCTCACACAGCTAGGCTCACTCTGCAAAGCAAACTCCTCCAAAAGTGCAAGTAATCCTCACAATTTAAGGAGAAAATATACAGGGATGCATAAGAATATTTTTGTGAGGTAACTAAAGGATAATAGCTGATGATCTCTGCTTGCGTTGAATCCACAAAGAATGTGTTTCAAGATCTTTCATCATAACGCCCACATAAAAGTGCTCAAATATTGGTCTCATTTCACAGGAAGTTCCAGAAATTTCATTCCAAATTTTTCGACTCAACCTGAAAGAAGTTAAATTCCCCACAAAGATGCCAAGATGTTTGTGCAAAATAGCTACAGTATCTTCAAAACAATGCAGGCCTTTATTAATTCAATCTGGATTGGATCTCTCCTTTGGGCCTATGTTCAAGTTGAATCCCAGCAGAATCGGCACGGCACGGTAGCACAGTGGTTAGCACTGCTGCTTCACAGCTCCAGGGACCTGGGTTCGATTCCTGGCTTGGGTCACTGTCTGTGTGGAGTTTGCACATTCTCCTCGTGTCTGCGTGGGTTTCCTCCGGGTGCTCCGGTTTCCTCCCACAGTCCAAAGATGTGCGGGTTAGGTTGATTGGCAATGCTAAAATTGCCCCTTAGTGTCCTGAGATGCCTAGGTTAGAGGGATTAGTGGGTAAATGTGTAGGGATATGGGGGTAGGGCCTGGGTGGGATTGTGGTCGGTGCAGACATGATGGGCCAGATGGCCTCTTTCTGCACTGTAGGGTTTCTATGATTCACTGAAGCTCTCTTCCTCTGAAGGGAAGATTGGCAGCTAAAATGTGACCATGTCACCTCCTCATGTCTTCCACTTTGTGTTGAGGGGCTTCCGTCAGCTCCTGTGGTTTGCAACAAGCTTCTGACTTCATTGTTTTTTGTTGGGTTGGGGATGGGTGGTGGGGAGGGATGGCATTATTTCATAGAGAGACAGCAGTGAGTCTCAGAACCTTATTTCCCCTGGGCATGCCATTGCAACCCCCAGCCAAACAATGACTGAATTTGTTGATGTACAAATATTCTCTTTTTGTTTTGCCTTTTGAAATTTGTAGTTCATAGAAATGCTGCAAATAAAGTGTGGTATGAAGGGACATGCAATGTAATTTATTTTCATTCTTTCACAGGACTTGTACACCTTAGGCTGGGCCAGAACTTTTATTGTTTATCCCTAATTGTCCTTGAGAATGTTAGTGGTGAACCCCTTCTACTGCAGTCCTGTGGTGTAGGTGGACTTACAGGAAAAGGGAGTCCCAGGAGCTTGATGCAGTGACAGTGAAGGAAGTGTAGTATCTTGCAAAGATGGGTGACCACCAAGTAGATTAACGAATGAACGGTTTATTAAGGTAAGTAACTATGTACGGATATTGACATAAAGGTTCTGTACTCCATGACTTCAGACTCCTAACTGGTAAGGAAAACCCACACTCAGCTCCAGGATTCATGTGCTTCAGCCCAATTAGCCAAATGGATCACATGACCCTCAGAGAGCTTGCTCCTTAAAGGGGCACACTACCACAGGAAGCGATATATGTTTAAGACCATAACTCACACTTTCCCATTTGTCCGTGAGTGATGCAGGAATGCTGGCATTCATTCCCCATTCCCCAGAGAAGGTGATACTTCTTGAATAGCTACATTTTTGTAGTGATGGTCTTCCCACATTCACATCATAGAATCATAGAATTTCTACAGTGCAGAAGGAAGCTATTTGGCCCATTGAGTCTGCACCGACTCTCTGACAGTCGTTTACCCAGGCCCTCTCCCCTGCCCCCACTCTATTCACACAAGCCCACATGTTTTCCACCCCAATACACCTAACCAGCACATCTTTGGACTGAGAGAGGAAACTGGAGCACCCGGATGAAACCCACGCAGACATGGGGAGAATGTGCAAACTCCACACAGACAGTCACCCAAGGCCGGATTTGAACCCAGGACCCTGGAGCTGTGAGGCTGCAGTGTGCCACCATGCTGCATTGATTTTGGGTTGGGAATTCCATAATTTACTCCTAGTAGCGATAAAGGAAAAGAGGATGTTTGTCAAAGTCAGATGTTGCCTGACTTGAAGTGGAATTGGGAGGTGTCAGTGTCAAAACATGGCCACTCCTCTTGATGTCAGAGGTCACGAGAGAAAGTGCTGCTACAGAAATAACCTTGCTGAATTGCCCTCAATGCATCCTACTGATCATTTGGAACTGTACAGTTACATGCCAATGGCAGTGGAGGGATTGATATTGGATCCAGTGAAAGAAGCATCAACCAAGCAAACTTTTTAAAAATTCATTCATGGGACATGGGCGTCGCTGGCTGGCCATCATTTATTGCCCATCCTTAGTTATCTTTGAGAAGGTGTGGTGAACTGCCTTCTTGAATCGCTGTCGTCCACGTGCTGTGGGTTGACCCACAATATCATTAGGGAGGGAATTCCAGGATTTTGACACAGAGACTGCGAAGGAATACTGATATACTTCCAAGTCAGGACAGTGAGTGGCTTGGAGGGGAATTTGCAGGTGGTGGTGTTCCCACATATCTGCTGCCCTTCTCCTTCTAGATGGAAGTGGTTGTGTGTTTGGAAGGTGCTGTCTAAGGATCTTTGGTGAATTACTGCAGTGCATCTTGTAGGTAGTATACACTGCTGTTACTGAGCGTCGGTGGTGGAGGGAATGGATGTTTGTAGATGTGGTGCCAATCAAATGGGCTGCTTTGTCCTGGATGGTGTCAAGCTTCTTGAGTGTTGTTGGAGCTGCACCCATCCAGGCAAGCGGGGAGTATTCCATCACACTCCTGACTTGTACCTTGTAGATGGTGGATTGGCTTTGGGAGTCAGCAGGTGAGTTACTCGCCACAGTATTCCTCACTGCTTGGATAGTGGTGAGTTTCGAGGGCACTCCTCCAGGCAAGTTGTGATTTTTACAACAGATGAACCTGCTAGATAGTGGAGAGGCTTTGCAGGGCCGGGAGATCATTCACTCATTCCATTCCAGTTTCTATCCTACTCATGTACTATGTCATTGACAGGCTGGTCTAATTCAAGCTTCCTACAGGTGGGTTGACTCAGTGATGATGTAGCCACTGATGATCGGAACAGGATGGGTGGATTTTCTCTCATTTGAGATGATCATTACCTCCATTTTTCAGCCAAAGTCTGGCTGTTATCCAGGTCCTGTTGCAGGCTGCCCAAGTCTATTTGACTATGGAGTTGTAAATGATGCACTTGCCAGTGAACAACACTGCTCTCCAATTTATCACCAGATATTTTCTTGGGGGTTTTTGATCAACCACTGTAACTTGAGTGGAAGATGAATGAATATTATAGCTCAAATTTTCAGCAGGATGGCGAGGATCTCCATCGTAGATAAAATCTTTGCAAATTGCCAAGAATTCTAAGTCCCACTGCCAAACACAGCATGTTCCATTTTCGTGGGGGTGTGAGTGGAGTCGGGCCGGGCTTTGTGCATGCACGGTTTACAGAGTCAGCTGGCTATTTAAATTACCAGCTGCCTCCACTGAAGTGCCATTTTGGCAGGCCAGGAGTGTGAGAGGTAAAGCACCCTTTGGGATTATTAAAAGTGAACATGATTATGCACTTTTTACACACAAATGCATTAGAATTGTCAAGCTGTCAAGGAACAGTCAAGCTGTCAAAGAACTGATAAGGTGTCAAGGAACTGTCAAAATTATCAAATCTGTCAAAGGGCTGTAAAAGGATACTAAGTGAGTTGGCATTGAGGAAGTAAGGCCAAGGAGTGGTGGATGGGGCATGGATCAGCATTAGTTAACATAAGGGCTATAAAAGACCATGGAGATGTGGGGGACATGGGGGTATTTCGGGCCATGGGGGTGGGTAGAGGAGCATGGGCCGGTATAATGGATATGAGGGGCCATGGGGCTGGATGGGAGATAAGGTGGTAAAGTTTGGCATGGATAGAGCATAGAGTGTGTATGGGTGAGGGTGTGGGTGGGGGGTGAGGGCTGAAGGCCGGAGGGATGCTTTTAGCTTTTTAAAATTTAAACACAGTGCAGAGCACAGAACTAGGTCTTTTTCCCAGCCCACCTTCTCACCTGGCAGCCTCCATATCAATTCTGGGGCGGCAAACCCGAATTCCCAATCAGCCTATCCACCCTCCCAGAACAAAAATCTGATCTTTGGTTGGCCATTTCTAATGATCAGGTTCGCAGAGTCGGGAATTCTCCCAGCTACATACGTTTACAATGGAGAGAAGATCGTAATTAAATGAGGTGAAAATAGAATCATAAAATCTCTAAGTGCAGGAGGAGGCCATTCGGCCCATCAAACTTGCACTGACAGCAATCCCTGTAACCCCAAGTATTTAACCCACTAATCCCCCTAATCTACACATTTTGGGACACAAAGTCGCAATTTAGCATGGCCAATCCACCTAATCTGCATATCTGTGGACTGGGGGAGCAAACCGCAGCACCCGGAGGAAACACACGCAGACAAGGGGAGAACGTGCAAACTCCACACCGACAGTGACCCAAGGCCGAGATTGAACCCAGGTCCCTGGCGCTGTGCGGCAGCAGTTGAATCGAGGACAATTTACTGTGGATCTGTGGCTGTTTAATGCCTAGGGCTGTGATTATTGGCCTCCAACAACTGCAAGGGTTTTCCTTTGAGTCATGGCAACAGTCACTGGAACTCTCTGCCTTTGACACCCAGTGACTTGAGTTCTGTGCTGGTTTCTTGCTGCCTTACTCAATCACCTCTGACCTATCCTCCTTAACCACCGAGGACTCTAGCATATCCTCGATAATCACAGGCCCAAAAGGTTTTAAAACCCATTTATCATCAATATTATAATATATGCAACTTACCTATTGTTCTTTATGGACTATTATATGTTGCTAAGCAAATTACACTGGGAGATCTTTAATGTTTCAATTTGTTTTGACTTGCTGCACAGATGAAGTCTCAATAGTGTCCAAATATATGTAAATGTATGATAACAATTTTAGTTTAATTTAGACTGCTCCTGAACTCCACGCTGTGTAACCTACTGGCATGCAATTAAGCTGCATGCATAGAGACTGTGAGAATAGCTCTAGTAACATCCAGATTGGCATTTTCTACTTAGAACTTACTGTAATTGTAGAAGGTAACAAGAAAATGAAAGAACGATGGCACAGTGGTTAGCACTGCTGCCTTACAGCGCCAGAGACCCGGGTTCGATTCCCGGCTTGGGTCACTCTCTGTACGGAGTCTGCACTTTCTCCCTGTGTCTGCGTGAGTTTCCTCCAGGTGTTCTGGTTTCCTCCCACAATCCAAAGATGTGCTGGTTAGGTGCATTGGCCATGCCAAATTCTCCCTCTGTGTACCTGAACAGGAGACTTTCAGAGTAACTTCATTGTAGTTGTGGTGGACTTCAGTTGCGCCTTTGTCCTGTCTGGACCACCGTTGTTGTGTTTGTCATGCCTGGACACATCCCCTGCCGGCTCCTCCCCTTGTCACCTAGTATAAAGGTGGCTGTTTCCTCCCCCTTGTTCAGTTCGGGTCGGTTATCTGTTGGGATGTGCTCCTGGTTCTGTAATGAATAAAAGCCTACAGTTGTATTGGCACACAAGTAGTCTTTTGCCTAATTAATAGCGCATCAGTAGTCTTAATGTAAGCCAACTTGTGACACTAATAAATAAACAAACTTCTCCCCTCTTGCTCCGCCTGTCAATGGAATGATGCCTCAAGAATGCTGACCATCTTCTGATACCTCAACTGAAGGTTTATTGTTCAGCTGTCTCTACACTAAGAGGGTCGGCAGATACTTCAGCGATGGGCAAAGGGGTCTTGCATTTCCCCAGCACGGTTGTGATTGCTGGGCAATGATCCAGAACTGGCTGGTTTGCATCTTGCCCCTACCTTGCCCAGGACACTGAGGCCAACAGAACTACTCTAACGCAGGATTAGGCTGACATCAGCGGACCAGTAATCCAACCCAGGATTGTCTGATCTGTCAAGACATGGAGTACAACAATCTACCCGGCCAACAAGGGTGCAAGTATCCATCAAAACAGAGCTCTGTACAAGAGTCAAAACGTGAATTCTGTTCCACTGTCCACAGATGCTGACAGACCTGATGAGTTTTCCAGCGGTTTCTGGTTTTATTTCATGTTTAAGAGGGTTTAAGGTGAGATGGCAGAGGTGGAGAACATGCATGATGCCAGGGGCAGGGAAGTGGGCACTCACCTTTGCAGACTGGAGCAGGTCGTACAGCTTCTTCCGGCACTGTATTCCTGCCCTCTTGGTAAAACTCCTGGCGCTCACTGCCTCGGCCACTGCTTCTGCAAGCTCAGCTGAGGGCAGCCTCCCGGGAAGAGTTGCTCTTTTGCTTCTAGCTAGGCAAAGTATTCTTGTTTCTGGGTTCTCCGATAAACCTAGGGATGTTACCTCCAGCTTCCCTCAGCTTCTGCTTTGCTCATTTGAATGTTCAGTTGAGTCTCTCAGAGTTTTCTCTAAAAGGACCATCTCATTAAAGACAACGTCCAGATGTGGCGATCATAACCTTATAACAGAAAATGTGAGTAACTTCAAATTCAGCATCATCCCCAAAATTGAATCCCACAACCCTTAAAATTTGAAGACTGCCTTTACTTCAACATCTAGTTATATGATAGACAGGTTGACCCCAAAAAACCTTTGACAAAATGTCAATATTGTCTTGTCTCACAGGACTATTGGGATTAAGTGCCTACGCCAAGGGGTAAGCCCTATTCAGAATATGGTAATGGACCAGCTCTCCCACCACACTCCCAAGTGTTTCACGCTGACTTCCCGATGCCTGACGCCTGATCCACAGTAGTCGGGAACCAGCTATTAGCCCTCTACAAGTGGGAGCAGTATTTCAGCACTCCCTTCAGCAGCACTCTCACGTCAGCCAGCAATATAGCCGGGGAAAGGTCAGCACCCAGAACTCTCGAGTCAGAGGTGGAGAGGATGCTGGAGGCTATGGAGGAGAGAAGGGCCAACCTCTTCCCGGGAGTTGGCCGGAGGCTGCCATCAGCTGAGGTTGCGGAAGCATGGGAAGCACTGTCCGAGGCAGTGAGCGCCAGGAGTTTCACCAAGAGGGCGTGAATACAATGCAGGAAGAAGCTGAACAACCCGCTCCAGTCTGCAAAGGTGAGTGCCCACTTCCCTACCCCTGGCATCATGCATGTCCCTGACCTCTGCCATCTCACCTTAAACCCTCTTAATCCCACTACACCACCTTTTAACTCAGTGATTTTCATGGCTGCAGCCCTGGGCAGCTGGGCCCAGTCCCACAAGGACACGTTGCTGGCATTGTGGGAGATTGCTGGTGCATATCAGAGCTTGGCCCAGTTACCAAGGAAAATGGCTGAGGGCATCCACACCATTGCCCAATCGTTAAGGGCCATGGCTGAAAGCATCAGAACCATGGTGCAGACAACGGCGGGCCTCCAGGACTGGCAGTGCCAGATGATGGAGCTCACTCCAGCTGCCCCTCCATCCAAGGATTGACCTCGGGACCAAAGAGTGCCCCAGGGGAGGAGGAAGTGCTGGAGCCCAGCCCGAGGCCTTCACTGCCCTTCTGAATACCCCCTTCCTGACACTGGCATCTCTCCTGCACAGCGGGCAAAACAGGGGTGGTAGATTGTCACCTGTGATACCTGAAAGTCGACTGGGCTCCTCCAGGTTCAGGCACTCCACAGGACGCCTGCCAAGGGCATCACAGGCTAGAGGGCATGGTCATCAGCAGTCTGCCTCCAGGTCCAGTATGCAATCTGGGGACACACGTGGGAGTGGGAAGGAATAAAAGAAGAGGAAGACAGCGGAGCACTAAGTATTCACAGGCGAAATTTCAAAGTAGTAGCAAGGGGGAAGAGGACACCACTTATACACAGTAACTAAGAAACACATATCATATCACCTCCATACTGACTGGCTTATCAGTCCCTTAAAGGGAGGGGAATCGGGGAGTGGGGGGCTATGTCGACTGCTTGGATCTCTGATCTTTCCACAGGGCCTCCACACTCTTCCTAATTGGGAGTCTCTGAGAGCAATAGTGTTAGACACCTGCCTTTGACAGCATCACCAGTCCATGACCTCACCCTTGAGGCTCCCCACCCGCAACCCGTTACTGTTACGTGGAATCGAGTCCATCCATTGCTCCAGCAACAATGAGCCCGGAGGTAAGTGGACTGTTATCAGAAAGACTGGAGTCAGACTTCAGATGCTGAGGAGCACCAAGGCTTTCTTCATAGCGAGTCACCATCACCCACCAGCCTTGTGAGACCCGCTTACACTGCCTACCCAGGCCCATCACCCTAGTGTGATGCCACGCTGACCCTTGGAGGGGTGCATAGTGGGAGCAGTGTTGTAGGAGCGGGGTGGGGAGATGGGACAAAAGGGGCTGGCAAGGATTGGGGGGAAGGGGAGTGGGACAGAGACCACTATGATGGAAAGAGGGATCAAGGGTGTGGCCAAGGATCGGCAGTAGGGGGAGGGTGGGTGATGGGGATCGATCTGCTGGACAATGAAGCTCCTACAACTCGAATCTGGAGGCAACGATCTGTGATCCTATGTCCCTGTCGGACCCTGGCCAATGGATGCTCAGCTCCTTCGGCATCCTCCTCGTTCTGCTCCTCTTCCTCCACACAGTCCTGTCCCTCCTCCACCTCCTCCATGTCGCCCTGATGCTGTGTGAGGTTGTGGAGCACACAGCAAATGACCATCATGCGAGCCACTCTCTGGGGGTTATGTTATTGCACCCCACCAGAGCGGTCCAAACAGCGGAACCGCATCTTGATGCTCCTGGTGGCAGAGTGGGCCTCATTTTAACAGGTTTCCCTTTGGTCTGGGGCCTCCACATGGGCATCATCAGCCACGACCTCACTGGGTAGCCCTTGTCTCTCACCCCCTACTTGCCAACCCTTCAGTCGAGGGTGACCCTTGAATATGTCAGGGATCTCCGAATGTCCCAGGAGGTAGGAGTCATGCAGGCTCCCAGGATAGCTGCACAGATGTGCATAATGTTCAGGAGGTGGTCACACACCAGCTGGATGTTCATGGAATGGTGTCCTTTCCTGGTAATGAAGGGTACTCCATGTCGAGACAGAGCTCGAAGGGCTATTGTTCCCTGGACCTGGGGCATCCTGGCAATGGCTGAGATTCCTTCAGCCTGGGCATCCTGGTTGGCCTGGTCCAGGTCATAGAGTCATAGAGTCATGGAGGTTTACAGCATGGAAACAGGCCCTTCGGCCCAACTTGTCCATGCTGCCCTTATTTTTTTTTTAAACCATTAAACTAATCCCAATTGCCCGCATTTGGCCCATATCCCTCTATACCTATCGTACCCATGTAACTATCTAAATGCTTTTTAAAAGATAAAATTGTACCTGCCTCTACTACTACCTCTGGCAGCTTGTTCCAGACACTCACCACCCTCTGTGTGAAAAAATTGCCCCTCTGGACACTTTTGTATCTCTCCACTCTCACCTTAAACCTATGCCCTCCAGTTTTATACTCCCCTACCTTTAGGAAAAGATATTGACTACCTTGGCTATCCCCCTCATTATTTTATAGACCTCTATAAGGTCACCCCTCGGCCTCCTATGCGCCAGAGAAAAAAGTCCCAGTCTATTCAGCCTCTCCTTATAACTCAATCCATTAAGTCCCGGTAGCATCCTCGTAAATCTTTTCTGCACTCTTTCTAGTTTAATAATATCCTTTCTGTAATAGGGTGACCAGAATTGCACACAGTATTCCAAGTGTGGCCTTACCAATGTCTTGTACAACTTCAACAAGACATCCCAACTTCTGTATTCAATGTTCTGTCTGATGAAACCAAGCATGCCGAATGCCTTCTTCACCACTCTGTCCACCTGTGACTCCACTTTCAAGGAGCTATGAACATGTACCCCTAGATCTCTTTGTTCTGTAACTCTCTCCAACGCCCTACCATTAACTGAGTAAGTCCTGCCCTGGTTCAATCTACCAAAATGCATTACCTCGCATTTGTCTAAATTAAACTCCATCTGCCATTCGTCAGCCCACTGGCCCAATTGATCAAGATCCCGCTGCAATTGGAGATAACCTTCCTCACTGTCCACCATGTCACCAATCTTGGTGTCATCTGCAAACTTACTAACCATGCCTCCTATATTCTCATCCAAATCATTAATATAAATGACAAATAACAGTGGGCCCAGCATTGATCCCTGAGGCACACCGCTGGTCACAGGCCTCCAGTTTGAAAAACAACTCTCTACAACCACCCTCTGGCTTCTGTCAAGAAGCCAATTTTGTATCCATTTAGATACCTCACCCTGGATCCCGTGAGATTTAACTTTATGCAACAACCTACCATGCGGTACCTTGTCAAAGGCCTTGCTAAAGTCCATGTAGACAACATCAACTGCACTGCCCTCATCTACCTTCTTGGTTACCCCTTCAAAAAACTCAGTCAAATTTGTGAGACATGATTTTCCACTCACAAAGCCATGCTGACTGTCCCTAATCAGTCCTTGCATCTCTAAATGCCTGCAGATCCTGTCTCTCAAAATACCTTCCAACAATTTACCCACCACAGATGTGAGGCTCACTGGCCTGTAGTGTCCAGGCTTTTCCCTGCAGCCCTTTTTAAACAAAGGCACAACATTTGCCACTCTCCAATCATCAGGCACCTCACCCGTGACTATCGATGATTCAAATATCTCAGCTCGGGGACCCGCAATTTCCTCCCTAGCCTCCCACAACGTCCTGGGCTATACCTCATCAGGTCCCGCAGATTTATCTACCTTGATGCGCTTTAAGACTTCCAGCACCTTCTTCTCTGTAATATGTACACTCCTCAAGACATCATGATTTAATTCCCCAAGTTCCCTAACATCCAGGTGGAAGGTGATACAATCCGATGCCTGGCCATAAAGGGCATCCATCACTTCACGGATGCACCTGAGCGCGGAGGTTTGAGAAATTCTGCTCAGGTCCCCAGTCGAGCCCTGGAACAATCCAGATGCATAAATATTCAAGGCAGTCATGACCTTCACTGGGAGCAGGTGTCCTCTTCCTCCTCTAGGTACCAGGTAAGCTAAAGCCTGGCACAGATGCTGCACTGGCTCCCTATGAAGGCGCAGTCTTCGGTGGCACATGTTGTCTGACATGCTGTTAAAAGACCATTACCTACTGTACAGCCATGGCCTACAGAAGGGCTGTATTCATAGCCCCTCCACTGCCTGATGAGCGGCTGGCACCCAAGCCTCTGTGGCACCCCCCCCGATGCTCGGGATCTGGGTCCTGAACTGCTGGATCAGGCATGGGATGGCCCTGGCACCGTCACCAACACACATCTACCTCGGGAGCGACACTAAAGGCTAGCTGGCCTAGCTGCAAGCTGAAATTCATTTTCTCTGTGGAGAGAATGCAGAAGGGGAGGTAAGGAAAGAGAGAGAGAGACAGACAGTCAGCATCGCCAAGCACTCCTGCTGCCCTCAAGTCCTCCCTTACCCCTGAGTCATGTTGCATCTGAAGGCTGACGAACGCTTTCCGTTTCAGCTGAACAACGCAGTTTGTAGAAGCTGCAGAGTGAGCTGGCAGGGTCACAGACACTGGCCCCTGCTCACTCAGATCCGCCCATGGCCTCTGGCTCAGGTGATCCCTAATGTCACTGGAAATCATCACACTCCAAACTACAGTGTGGCCACAAAAGGAACAGGCAACTTCCACACTCATGCCTAGCTGATATGCAGCCCCCCACCTCCCCCAACAAACCCAGGCCATTCCAGCGCTCCCACCTCACTTGACAACCCTTTCCCTATTGGGTGACCCGGCGACCGCTCCTTGGTGCTTGAACCCTCAAATATCACTGACACTCCCATGCACATGGAGAACCCATGTCCGCAACAGCAAGGTCCCCACGATAGGCTCCTCTGAGCTACTGCTGCGTTTTCTCTTCACTCACCTGAGGAAGGAGCAACACTCCGAAAGCTTGTGCGACCAAATAAACCTGTTGGACTCTAACCTGGTGTTGTGAGACTTCTTACTGTGCTTACCCCAGTCCAACGCCGGTAGCTCCACATCATGGCTTTTCTCTGACAGTACAGTGGAGGGTGGCTCATGGAGGGGCCCTGGCACATTCCTGTATGAGCTGTGTCAGGAACTCGTGTACTGGGGAAGTAAAGACACTGCAGAAGAGTTATGGCCTGTCATACAGCACCTCATACCTCACGGGGAGGGGGTGAGGTGTTGTGGGGGGCGGGGGGCTATGAGTTTAGAAATCCTATCCACTGGCCTGTAGATGTGGCCAGATTGAGCAGCTGTGGGGCTGAGACATAATAGTTAGATCCTTAATGGGGCCTTGAGTGATAACTCGACAAGCAATTCCTCTATGCCACATGGGTTGACTGGCAGAACACTGATTCAGCCGATATTGGTTGATGTGTTCATTGACATAACTCTCCTTGGCTCACCCACCTCATTAACCAGGTCTGCAGCTGTGACTGAGAGTGTTTGTGCATGGGCCACAGTCAGTCTTGAAAGGGCAAAATCCCAACTGCGTCTGACGACCCCGCTGAGTAGGAGAGGTTCATGGAGGTGTGCCAACAGGTCAGGGTCACTGACTGAACCATGGGCAAGCCCAGTGTACCCGTGGATTCGTGAGAGAGTAATTCAGACTTGCAGATGGACAGGGCAAATGACATTATCATTGGGAAAGAAGGCATCACAGGAGAGACATGCAGCTGATACCAGGTTGCACAATGACAGGTCAGTTGCCCAAGAGTTGCATCTTAGTGATTATTCTGAACTTTTCCCCACAGCATGCTGACCTTCAGCCAGGCCTCTCCCGTCCAGGAGGAGTGGGGTAAGGGGGAGCCCCGATATCACCCCCTCGCCACAAGCGCAGACACCGCTACTCACAGGTGCTTTGCAAGATCCCCCCATACACCCTAGTATAACATTCAAGTGGCATCTTAGCTCCTTGCCCTCCCTCGGTGCTCACTCCACCAAGTCACTGCTTTTCAGGACCTGTATCAATTCCCGACCACTTGACTTCTGGCTGGAGTTGGGAGCATCTCGGACGGCTGTTGAATCAGCACCTATCCTACTAATTAGATGCTAAGGAGGCCATTGGACTATTTTTTGAGTTGCCGCCTGTCCTGGCTGGAAACCTGCAGTGCAGCCTGGGAGGTTCGGAACGGGTTCGGTGACTGGCACAAAACCTGCTTTTCATGCCGATTCTCCGGGACACTGCGATACACGCTGGGAGTTGGCGGGCCTGGAGAATCTTCCCCTGGACTTGTAACTGGAGAATCCACAATCTGAACAATCAGACAATGAAGGAGGAGCACAGTGACCACAATTCAGTAAGCTTTAAGGTACTGATGGATAAAGACAAGTGTAGTCCTCAAGTTAAGGTGCTAAATTGGGGGAAGGCTAATTACAACAATATTAGGCAGGAACTGAAGAATGTAGATTGGGGGCAGATGTTTGAGGGCAAATCAACAACTGGCATGTGGGAGGTTTTCAAGTGTAAGTTGATAGGGATTCAGGGCTGGCACATTCCTGTAAGGATGAAGGATAAGTATGGCAAGTTTTGGGAACCTTGGATAATGAGAGATATTGTGAGCCTAGTCAAAGAGAAAAAGGAAGCATTTGTCAAAGCTCGGAGGCTGGGAACAGACAAAGCAAATGTGGAATACAAGGAAAGTAGAAAGAAACTTAAGCAAGGAGTAAGAAGAGCTAAAAGGCGTAATGAAAAAGCATTGGCCGGCAGGATTAAAGAAAATCCCAAGGCTTTTTACACATATATAAAGAGCAAGAGGTTGGCCAGGGAGAGGGTTGGCCCAATCAAGGACAAGGGAGGGAATCTATGTGTGGAGCCAGAGGAAATGGGCGAGGTACTAAATGAGTACTTTGCGTCAGTATTCACCAAAGAGAAGGACTTGGTGGATGATGAGTCTGGGAAAGGATGTGTAGATAGTTTGAGTCATGTTGAGATCAAAAAGGAGGAGGTATTGGGGTTCTTGAGAAACATCAAGGTAGACAAGTCTCCAGGGCCTGATGGGATAGACCCCAGAATACTGAAGAGGCAAGAGAGGAAACTGCTGGGGCCTTGAAAGAAATCTTTGTAACCTCATTGGCTACAGGGGAGGTCCCAGAGGATTGGAGAATAGCCAATGTTGTTCCTTTGTTTAAGAAGGGTAGCAAGAACAATCCAGGTAATTACAGGCTGGTGAGTGTTACATCAGTGGTAAGGAAATTATTGGAGAGGATTCTTCAAGACAGGATTTATTCCTACTTGAAATGAGTGGATGTATTAGTGAGAGGCAACATGGTTTTGTGAAGGGGAGGTCGTGTCTCCCGAACATGATCAAGTTTTTCGAGGAAGTGACGAAGATGATTGATGAGGGTAGGGCAGTGAATGTTGTCTACATGGACTTCAGTAAGGCCTTTGACAAGGTCCCTCATGGCAGATTGGTGCAGAAGGTGAAGTTGCATGGGATCAGAGGTGAGCTGGCAAGGTGGATACAAAACTGGCTTGGTCAAAGAAGACAGAGGGTAGCAGTGAAAAGGTGCGTTTCTGAATGGAAGGCTGTGATAAGTGGTGTTCCTCAGGGATCAGTGCTGGGACCTTTGCTGTTTGTAATATATATAAATGATTTGGAGGAAAATGTAACTGGATTGATTAGTAAGTTTGCGGATGACACAAAGGTTGGTGGATTTGCGGATAGCAATGAGGACCATCAGAGGATACAGTAGGATATAGATCAGTTGGAGACTTGGGCAGAGAGATGGCAGATGGAGTTTAATCTGGACAAATGTGAGGTAATGCATTTTGGAAGGTCGAATACAGATAGGAAATATACAGTAAATGGCAGAACCCTTAAGAGTATTGATAGGCAAAGGGATCTGGGTGTACAGGTACACAGGTCACTGAAAGTGGCAATGCAGGTGGAGAAGGTAGTCAAGAAGGCATACGGCATGCTTGCCTTCATCGACCGGGGTATTGAGTTTAAAAATTGGCAAGTCATGTTGCAGCTTTATAGAACCTTAGTGAGGCCGCACTTGGAATATAGTGTTCAATTCTGGTCGCCACACTACCAGAAGGATGTGGAGGCTTTGGAGAGGGTACAGAAAAGATTTACCAGGATGTTGCCTGATATGGAGGGCATTAGCTATGAGGAGAGGTTGGAAAAACTTGGTTTGTTCTCACTGAAGCGACGGAGGTTAAGGGGAGACCTGATAGAAGTCTACAAGATTATGAGAGGCATGGACAGAGTGGATAGTCAGAAGCTTTTTCCCAGGGTGGAAGAGTCAATTACTAGGGGGCGTAGGTTTAAGGTGTGAGGGGCAAGTTTTAAAAGAGATGTACAAGGCAGATTTTTTACACAGAGAGTGGTAGGTGCCTGGAACTCGTTGCCGGAGGAGGTAGTGGAAGTGGATGCGGTCGTGACTTTTAAGGTGCGTCTTGACAAGTACATGAATGAGATGGGAATAGAGGGATATGGTCCCCGGAAGCGTAGGGGGTTTTAGTTAAGTCAGGCAGCATGGTCGGTGCAGGCTTGGAGGGCCGAGGGGCCTGTTCCTGTGCTGTAATTTTCTTTGTTCTTTGTTCTTTGAGCGTACAGCACAAAGTGCTATTGGAAAATCTGTGGACATCATGAAATATTACCAGAACAGGAAACCACTGCAAACTGAAGAATAATCTGGGTAACTATGAACAGTGAGGTACATGCTGAAAGGGTCAGGCACCATCAGCAGGATACCTCTTAGACCAGCCCTATTTCTGACACATTCTCAAGGATAAATCTGCATTAATGACGATGTCTCAAAACCACTTCACAACGACTCGCCTCAAATAAACTGACAAGGCAGCAGAATGTGCACAGCAACGTCCCATAAACAGCAAAGGAGACAAGTGATCAGTGAATCTGCTTTTGATCAGCCATGATCAAAATGAATGGCGGAGCAGGCTCGAAGGGCTGGATGGCCCTGCTTCTAGTTTCTATGTTTCTATGACTGAGTTGGCTGAGGGCAGAATTTTGACAAAGACCTCTCAGGAGAGTCCACTGTCTTTTCTCAAAGAATATCGTGGGATTGTCACCTCCCTTTTAATGGGACCTTGCTCCAACATTTAATCCAGCAAAGAGTACTTCCTCATTGTTGCTTGAAGTGTCCAATGAAGTTGTACATTTGTGGCCTGGAACAGGTCTTGAACACATTGTATGCTACCAATTTAGCCAATCTACCAATTTGTCCTCAGGAAGCAAAGCAAGTATAGGTGTCCTTGAACTCGAGAGATCTGATGTAGGGTTAGTTATGATGTGGAGATGCCGGCATTGGACAGGGGTAAGCGCAGTAAGAAGTCTCACAACACCAGGTTATAGTCCAACAGGTTTATTTGGTAGCACAAGCTTTCGGAGTGTCGCTCCTTCTTCAGGTGAGTGGGAGTTGTGTTCACAAACAGGGCATATATAGACACAAACTCAAATTACAAGATAATGGTTGGAATGCGAGTCTTTATAGGTAATCAAGTCTTAAAGGTACAGACAATGTGAGTGGAGAGCGAGTTAAGGACAGGTTAAAGAGGTGTGTATTATCTCCAGCCAGGACAATTAGTGAGATTTTGCAAGCTCAGGCATGGATGTCTTGGCACTCTACACCAGCATCCCCTATGACAACGGCATTGCTGCAACTGCCTCAGTACTCAACACCGACAACTGCCAATCTCCAGATGCAATTCTACAACTCATCTGCTTCATCCTGGACCACAACGCCTTCACCTTCAACAACCAATTCTTCATCCAGACACACGGAACAGCCATGGGGACCAAATTCGCACCTCAATATGCCAACATCTTCATGCATAGGTTCGAACAAGACCTCTTCACCGCACAGGACCTTCAACCGACGCTATACACTGGATACATCGATTACATTTTCTTCTTTGGACACATGGTGAACAATCACTGAAACAACTATATGATGACATCACCAAGTTCCCTCCCACCATCAGACTCACCATGGACTACTCTCCGGAATTGGTTGCATTCTTGGACACACGCATCTCCATCAAGGATGGTCACTTCAGCACTTCACTGTACCGCAAGCCCACGGATAACCTTATGGTGCTTCACTTCTCCAGCTTCCACCCCCACTTCTTGCCTTCAAACAACCGCACAACTTCAAACAGACCTTTGTCCGTAGCAAACTACACAGCCTTCAGGAGAACAGTGACCACGACACCACACAACCCTGCCACAGCAACCTCTGCAAGACATCCTGGATCATCGACACGGATGCCATCATCTCACGTGAGAACACCATCCATCAGGTACACAGTACAAACTCTTACAACTCGACCAACATTGTCGACCTGATACGCACAGTAAGAAGTCTCACAACACCAGGTTAAAGTCCAACAGGTTTATTTGGTAGCAAATACCATAAGCTTTCGGAGCAATGCTCCTTCGTCAGATGGAGTGGTCTCTGTTCTCAAACAGGGCTCAGACACAGAAATCAAATTACAGAATACTGATTAGAATGCAAATCTCTACAGCCAGCCAGGTCTTAAATGTACAGACAATGTGGGTGGAGGGAGCATTCAACACAGGTTAAAGAGATGTGTATTGTCTCCAGACAGTACAGGTGTTGTGAGACTTCTTACTGTGCTTACCCCAGTCCAACGCCGGCATCTCCACATCATGACCTGATACGCTGCAGGAAAGGATGTCCCAAGGTATGGTACATTGGGGAGACCATGCAGACGCTACGACAACAGTTGAATGAACACCGCTCGACAATCACCAGGCAGGAGTGTTCTCTTCCTGCTGGGGAACACTTCAGCGGTCACGGGCATTCAGCCTCTGATCTTCGGGTAAGCATTCTCCAAGGCGGCCTTCACGACACATGACAACACAGAATCGCTGAGCAAAAACCGATAGCCAAGTTCCGCACACATGAGGACGGCCTCAATCGGGATCTTGGGTTCATGTCACACTATCAGTAACCCCCACGACTTGCCTGGGCTTGCAAAATCTCACTAACTGTCCTGTCTGGAGACAATACACACCTCTTTAATCTGTGCTTAACCCTCTCTCCACTCACGTTGTCTGTACCTTTAAGACTTGATTACCTGTAAAGACTTGCATTCCAACCATTATCTTGTAAATGGAGTTTGTGTCTATATATGCCCTGTTTGTGAACACAAGTCCTCACTCACCTAAAGAAGGAGCAACACTCCGAAAGCTTGTGCTACCAAATAAAGCTGTTGGACTTTAACCTGGTGTTGTGAGAGTTCTTACTGTAGGGTTAGTTCCCATAGCTGCTGCAGCGGCTTTGAATTTTGAACATAGGAAATGGAAAGAAATGTGAGATTTAAATTGTTGAAGAATTTTCAGGCTTTCTACAATTAGAATGTGGGCCAAAGAAGATAAAAAGCTGCCAAGAACATGCAGATGTTAGAAAAATAAGGCCAATATGTGTGGGAGACTGAACAGAGGTACTGGGTGGGGCCGGGAGGGAATTGTGGGGGGAGAGTATGTGACTCAAAGGGTTGAGGAGAATTAGAAGTTCTAATTTCTTAATTGCACATGTACAGGAAAGGCACAACAGGACTTGTCATTAGTCGCTGAGAAATAAAGGAAGGGGGAAAATGAGTCATGGATTGAAGAATGTCTTTAAGATTTCAGACTTTTAAGTTCATTTATTATTGTCACAAGTAGGCTTACATTAACACTGCAATGAAGTAGACCATCAGACCATAAGACATAGGAGCAGAATTAGGTCACTCGGCCCATCGAGTCTGCTCCGCCATTCAATCATGGCTGATATCTTTCTCATCCCCATTCTCCTGCCTTTTCCCCATAACCCCTGATCCCCTTATTAATCAAGAACCTATCTTTCTCTGTCTTAAAGACACTCAGTGACCTGGCCTCCACAGCCTTCTGTGGCAAAGTGCTCCACAGATTCACCACTCTCTGGCTGAAGTAATTTCTCCTCATCTCTGTTTTAAAGGATCGTCCCTTTATTCTGAGGTTGTGACCTCTGGTTCTAGTTTTTCCTATTAGTGGAAACATCCTCTCCACGTCCACTCTATCCAGGTCTCGCAGTATCCTGTAAGTTTCAGTAAGATTCCCCCATCATCCTTCTAAATTCCAACGAGTACAGACCCAGAGTCCTCAACCGTTCCTCGTACGACAAGCTCTTCATTTCAGGGATTATTCTTGTGAACCTCCTCTGGACCCTTTCCAAGGCCAGCACATCCTTCCTTAGATACGGGGCCCAAAACTGCTCACAATACTCCAAATGGGGTCTGACCAGAGCCTTATACAGCCTCAGAAATACATCCCTGCTCTTGTACTATAGCCCTCTCAACATGAATGCTAACATTGCATTTGCCTTCCTAACTGCCAACTGAACCTGCACATTAACCTTAAGAGAATCTTGAAAAAGGACTCCCTTTGTGTTTCTGATTTCCTTAGCATTTCCCCATTTAGAAAATAGTCTATGCCTCCATTCCTCCTTCCAAAGTGCACAACCTCACACTTTTCCACATTGTATTCCATCTACCACTTCTTTGCTTCCACCTGTCCAAGTCCTTTTGCAGCCCCCCTGCTTCCTCAACACTACCTATCCCTCTACATATCTTTGTACCATCTGCAAACTTAGCAACAGTGCCTTCAGTTCCTTTTTCTAAATCGTTAATGTATATTGTGAAAAGTTGTGGTCCCAGCACCGACCCCTGAGGCACACCACTAGTCACCGGCTGCCATCCTGAAAAAAACCCCCTTATCCCCACTCTCTGCCTTCTGCCAGTCAACCAAGCGTCTATCCATGCCAGGATCTTACCCTTAAACCATGGGCACTTAACTTATTTAACAGTCTCTTATGCGGCACCTTGTCAAAGACCTTTTGGAAATTTATATCAATCATGTCCACTGGTTTTCCTTTATCTAACTTCCTTGTTACCTCCTCAAAGAACTCTAACAGACTTGTCAGACATGACCTCCCCTCGACGAAGCCATGCTGACTCAGTCCTATTTTATCATGCACTTCCAAGTACTCGGTGATCTCATCTTTAATAATGGACTCTAAAATCTTGCCAATGACCGAAGTCAGTCTAACAGCCCATAATTTCCCATCTGCTGCCTCCCTCCCTTCTTAAACAGTGGTGTTACATTAACTACTTTCCAGTCCTCTGGGACCCTCCCTGGCACAGTGATTCCTGAAAGATCACCACAATGCCTCCACAATTTCCTCAGCTATCTCTTTTAGAACCCTGGGGAGTAGTCTATCTGGTTCAGGTTATTTATCCATCTTCAGACCTTTCAGTTTCCCCAGAACCTTCTCCTTAGTGATGGCCAACTGTGAAAATCCCCTTGTTGCCACACTCCGGTAGCTGTTCGGGTATACTGCGGGAGAATTTAGCATGGTCAATGCACCTAACCAGCACATCTTTGGACAGTGGGAGTAAACTGGAGCACCCGGAGGAAACCCAGGCAGACACGGGGAGAACGTACAGACTCCACACAGATAGTGACCCAGGCCGACAATCGAACCCGGGTCTCTGGCGCTGTGAGGCAACAGTGCTAACCACTGTGCCACCATGCTAACCACTGTGCCACACCTGGAGTACTGTGTACAGTTTTGGTCTCCTTACTTGAGAAAGGATATACTGGCAATGGAAGGAGTGCAGAGGAGATTCACTAGGTGTATTCCAGAGTTGAGAGGGTTGGCTTATGAGGACAGACTGAGTAGATTGGGGCTATACTCATTGGAATTCAGAAGAATGAGGGGAGATCTTATAGAAACATATAAGATTATGAAGGGAATAGATAAGATAGAAGCAAGGAAGTTGTTTCCCCTGGCAGGTGAGACTAGAACTAGGGAGCATAGCCTCAAAATAAGGGGAAGCAGATTTAGGACTGAGTTGAGGAGGAACTTCTTCAGACAAAGGTTTGTGAATCTGTGGAATTCCCTGCCCAGTGAAGCAGTTGAGGCTACCTCATTGAATGTTTTTAAGGTAAGGATAGATACATTTTTGAACAGTAAAGGAATTAAGGGTTATGGTGAGCGGGTGGGTAAGTGGAGCTGAGTCCACAAAAAGATCAGCCATGATCTTATTGAATGGTGGAGCAGGCTTGAGGGGCCAGATAGCCTACTCCTGCTCCTAGTTCTTATGTTCTTATGCAGCCCATCAAAGATTTGTCAAGCGTTTGAAGGAGAGCAGCAGAGGCAGGGAGATGAGCATCCTGTGTCTTGCCTAAGAATGTTCTGCATTTAAAGTTGTTTCCAAGTTAAGATAGTCTGCCGCTTTTGGAATAAAATGTTTGAGGCAAAGAAGTTAAAAGAGTTTGTCGTTCAGTGGGGAATGCAACTGAGCATTAATCTGCTTAGCTGGGACAAATACTGAACCACTTTTGATGTTTTCTATGAAGGGATGAGGTTACTATTGTGATTGGATTCACAGTGAATTGTCTCGCTGGCCTCACTGCACTGAAGCGTTGGGACAGCCTGCTGAAGAGGGCCGGTTTTACATTGCCAAGGAAAAGATAGAGGTTGCTTTGGGAAGAGGTTAGCTGGAGGAGAAGCCTGGCCTTTGCCCCGCGGTGTGCCTTCAACATTGATTATGTATTTATTCCCACCTCCCCTTCCCTCCCACCACCATTGGTGACTGTAAGTGCCTGGGCCCTAAGCTCTGGTCTACCAAGACCTTTCTGCCCCTCTCTCTCTTCACCTTCAAGACATTTCTTCAAATTTATCCCTTTGACCAAGAATATGGTCACATGCCCTAATGTCAATTTCTTTGTCTAAGTATTCTCTTAATTGTGAAGCACCTTGAGGTATTTTACAATGTATAAGTCAAACAAGATATGTTAGCACTATAGTGATGTTGCTAGACAGGTAATCTGGAGGCCCTGTTGAATAATCCAAAGACCTGAGTTCAAACCTCATCTGAAATAAAAAAAGAGAGAAGCATTAATGGTGAACATGAAACTATTATGTTGTTGTAAAATCCCACTTGGTTAATTTAAGTCTTTCAAGGAATGAACTCTGTAGTCCCTATCTGGTCTCATCTATATATGATTCAGATGTTGACCTTTAATTACATTCTGAAATGGCCCAACAATCCTTTCAGTTGCACCAAAATCAGTGGTTCAAGAAGGTGGCTCACCACCACCTTCCCAAGGGATGGACAATAAATGCTGGACTTGCTGAACAAATGAAGAGTATGGTAAGAGGTTCTTCTCTGCAGTGAGTATGTTGTCTAATGGTCAGCTTTCGTTCGCTGAGGATGCGTGGAGGTGGTATTTCTAGTGTGGTGGCATGTTACAGTTCAGTCCGAATTGCTGTGGCAGAGTGCACTTTTACATGCATGTTGTAGTCTAGAGCTATGGATAGTGATGGTAGAGGCTCCAATTTTCTTTCCATCACATGGCTGACCAGCAATCTCTCCAACTCTTACCGCCTGCCATTGGAAGTTACAGCAGCACATTTGGGAAATCATAATCTAATCAGAGTCAGCATGGCTTCATGAAAGGGAAATTGTGTCTGACAAATGGATAGAGGGCAACCAGTAGATGTGTTGCATTTGGACTTTCAAAAGACTTTCGACAAGGTACCTCACAAAAGGTTAAATCATAAGATAAGAGCCCATGGTGTTGAAGGTAGTATATTGACATGAGTAGAAAATTGGCTGATGGGCAAGAAACAGTAAGTGGGAATAAAATGTTCTTTTTCAGGTTGGCCACCTGTAACCAGTGGGGTTCCACAGGGATCACTGCTGGGACTGCAACTATTTACAATATGTAGTAATGATTTGGAGGAAGGAAGTGAATTTACTGTAGCCAAATTTATTTTATTATTTCATGGGACATGGGCTTTGTTGGCTGGCCAGCATTTATTGCCCATCCCTAACTGCCCTTGAGAAGGTGGTGGTGAGCTGCCTTTTTGAAACGCTGCAGTCCACATGCTGTGGATTGACCCACAATGCCATTAGGGGGAGGATTTCCAGGATTTTGACCCAGTGACTGCGAAGGAACGGTGATATATTTCCATGTCAGGATGGTGAGTGGCTTCGAGAGGAACTTGCAGATGACACAAACAGAGGTGGGAAGGCAAGTTGCGAGATGGATACAAAGAGTTTACAAAGAGATATTGATAGGTGAAGTAAGTGGGCAAAAAATTGGCAAATGGAGTATAATGTGGGAAAATGTGAAGAAAGCTGCAACACAAAGGGACTTTGTGGGTACTTGTGCACAAAACTCAAAAAACTAAACACAGGTACAACAGGCAATCGCGAAGGATAATGGAATGTTGACCCTTATTTCAAGGGGGTTGGAGTATAAGAGTAGGGAAGTCTTGCTGCAACTGTACAAGGGGTTGATAAGACCACATCTGGAGTGCTGTGAGCAGTTTTGGTCCCCTTATTTAAGAAAAGATATTATTTATTAGTGTCACAAGTATACTTATTTCATTGGGCACAATTCAGAGAAGGTTCATTAGGATGATCCCTGGTATGGAGGAATTGTCTTATGAAGAAAGGTTCAACAGGTTGTGATTCTACTCATTGGAATTTAGAAGAATGAGGAGTGACCTCATTGAAGCATATAGAATTTTTAAAGGACTTGACAGGGTAAATGCTGAGAGGATGTTTTCCCTCATGGCAGAGTCTAGGACCAGAGTGCATAGTCTCAGAATAAAGGGGTGACAATTTAAGACTGAGATGAGAAGTAATTTCTTCTCTCAGAGGGTTGTGTGTCTTTGGAACTCTTTGCCACAGAGAGCTGTGAGGGCAGAGTCATTATGGATATTTAAGGCTGAGATAGATGGATTTTTGATCAGTAAGGGAATGAAGAGTTACAGGGAAAAAGCAGGAAAGTGGATGTGAGGAATGTTGGATCAGTCATGATCCTATTGAATGGCGGAGCAGGCTCGTGGGGCCGAATGCTCTACTCCTGCTCCTATTTCTTATGATCTTACTACCATTGCTGAATCCTCCACTCTCAACATTCTGGGGGTTGCCATTGACCAGAAACTGAACTGAACAAACCATATGAATACAATGGCTACAAGAGCGGGTCAGAGGCTAGGAATCCTGCAGCAAGTAATTCATCCCCTGACCCCCCAAAGCCTGTCTATACCTACAAGGTACAAGTCAGGAGTGTGATGGAATAATCTCCAATTCTCTGGATGAGTGCAGTTCCAACAACACTCAAGAATCTCAACACCATCCAGGACAGAGCAGCCCGTTTGAAAGTAAAGTTTATTAATCACAAGAAAGGCTTACATTAACACTGCAATGAAGTTACTGTGAAATTCCCCTAGTCGCCACAGTCCAGCGCCTCTTCGGGTCAATGCACCTAACCTGCACATCTTTCAGAATGTGGGAGGAAACCGGAGCACCTGGAGGAAACCCACGGAGGTATGGGGAGAACGTGCAAACTCCTCACAGATAGTGACCCAAGCTGGGAATCGAACCCGGGTCCCTGGGGTTGTAAAGCAGCAGTGCTAACCACTGTACTACTGTGCCACCTTTGATTGGCACCCCATTCACAAACATTCACTCCCTCCACCAGTGATGCACTGTAGCAGCCGTGTGTGCCATCTACAAGATGGGAATTCGCCAAGGCTTCTTTCACAGCACCTTCCAAATCCATTACCTCTTCTACCACCTAGAAAAACAGAACAGGGTAGCAGAAACATGGGAATACCACTAACAGTAGGTTCCCCTGCAAGCCACTCACCATTCTGACTTGGAATTATATCACCCTGCACTCTCTGCTGCTAGATCAAAATCCTGGAACTCCCTCCCTAACAGCACTGTGGGTGTACCTACAGGGACTGCAGCAGTTCAAGAAGATGGCACACCATCAGGGTAATTAGCGGCGGTAGACAATAAATGACAGCTTTGTCCGCAATGCCTGCATTCCATGAAAGGTCAGAGATGCTGAAATTGGTCACATTAAGGTCATCCGGCTAAGCACAGCCCAATGTACACACTGAATTTCCGAGGCTCACTTTGACCCCGAGTGCTGCACTGACACATTTATTCATGTGGGGAGGAAGTGCATTCTAAAAGGTAAGGAAATA